>NW_027669000.1:0-182500 GCF_964194185.1 Rhinolophus hipposideros
GCAAACTCCAACCTGCCATCAATTTTTGTAAATAAAGCTTTACTGTAGCACAGTCTTGCCTATTCAGTTGGCCCACGACTGCTTTCACACCATGATGGCAGATTTGAGTAGGTATGACAGAGACCACATGGCCTAAAATCAGGCCCTTTACAGAATAAGCTTGCTGGTCCCTGCTTTATACCACAACCAGAGTGTCCGAATGCCGTCTCATCTTGTTCCTAGTCTGCTCAAAACTCTCCCATGATCCCTGCAGTAACCATTGCTGAGTCCCTGCCCACTTGCCATTTCTTCATCTTCATTCTCACTGGAGAACCACAATGCTGTGTGGATATTTACTGTCCCAATACACAAAGAACATGGCCTCTCTCCAGCTCCACAAAGAAAAATGATTATACTAAGCTAATCACAGTGACTGCTTTACCCCTAACTGCTGTGGGAACCAGCATGTGCTGTACCCTAGCCTGGAAATGTTAAGGGATATACTGGCAGCCTCTCAGTCTTCTTCCTATTTAAAAGAATCACATAGCTGAACATCACCGTTTATCAGGGAAACAGATATCAAAACCACAGAGCAATACCACCTCATTACTCTCAGATGGCTACCATCAAAATGGCACCATATAACAAATGTCGGCAAGGAAGTGGAGGAAAGGAAAAACAGAGCCTGCACTGTTTTTGGATTTGTAAATTGTTATATTCACTGGGGGAAACAGTATGGAGATTCCTCAAAATATCAGAAATAGAACTGCCATGAGATCTTGCAATTCTACTTCTGGGTATTTGTCCAACAAAAACCAAAACAGTAATTTGAAAAGACATCTGCACCTCTATGTTCACTGCAGCAGTATATATAATAGCCAGGATATGGAAGCAACATAGGCGTCCTTCGATAGATGAATGCATAAAGAGGATTTGATATGTGTGTGAGGTGTGTGTGTGTGTGTGTGTGTATACAGTAATACTATAACTGATATTAGAATAATTAACTCATCCTTAATATAACTGATATAATAATAACTCATCCATAAAAGATGAAATCTTGCCCTTTGTAACAATGTGGAAGTTCCTAGAGGTATTATGTTAAGTGAAAGAAGACAGAAAAAGACAAATACCTTATGATCTCATTTATATGTGGAACCTAGAAAAGCAAAACAAACAAAACAGAAACAGACCCATAGCTACAAAAAAGCAACTTGATTTTTCCCAGATGAAAGGGAGTTGAAGAGATGAACGAAAAAGAAAGTGAATGAGAAGTACAAACTTCCAGTGATGAAATATCTAAGCCACAGGGATGTAGTTAACAGCACAGGGAAAATATCAATAATATTACAGTCACTTTGAAGGGTGATAGATGCTTACTAGACATATTGTGGTGATAACCTCGCAAGGTATATCAGTGTCAAATCACTATGTTGTACACTTGAACTGATATAATGTGGTATGCCAACTATATACCACAGAAACGCAGTCCTTCAGCCTTTGGATATTGTCCTGTGAGAATATGATGCTTGGAGCCGTTGCTAATTAACCAGCCAGCAAATGAGACTTAAACAAAACACTGACAACCTCACAACTGAAACAGGGACAACAACAGGCAACTCATGGCATCACAGAACCACCAAAACCATCCTGGTGCCTCCTGTTGTAACCACTGTTAATTAGGTCACCTATTACCTGCAGCTAAACTATTCTAACTGATATATTTCCCAAGGCCTACAGGATAAGAGCAACTCCTTTCTCTAGAACTAAAGACTTTCTTAAGCTCGCCTTACCTAGGTGTTCACCACCTTCTCAACCATTCCCACAGCACGCTTTTTATACCATCAAAACTGAACTGCTTGTAAATCCTGCGAAGTTCACTGTGTATCTTAGCCTATGTCTGCAGTTCCTTCTGCCAAACCTGTAATCTTGATTATTGTTTCCCCTGCCCAACACGGTCCTGCCTCTTTATCTGGCCAACTCCCACTCACACTGCATACTTCCCTTAAATCCTACCCAGGTTTTTACAACCGAAATCATCATCATGGACATAAAGTGTCTGGCCCACGAGATCTGACAATTAGGTTCACGAAGTCATCCTAGAAAAAGTGCTGCATACCTCATTGCTGAATATCACTATGGTCACATTCTAAGTACTGCCCTTGGGAAGCTGTGCACCGATGCTAGTGCCTAGTCCACCCTTCAAAGCAATTTTGGAACTCTTTTTCTGGAATGGCCATCAGAGCTGTTGTTGTATTACTCTTGATGTCCCGAATGTCATCAAAATGTCTTTCTTTCAGTATTTCCTTTATCTTCGGGTAAAGAAAGAAGTCATTGGGGACCAGATCAGGTGAGTAGGGTGAGTATATCAATACAGTTATTTGTTTACTGGCTAAACACTCCCTCACAGACAGCGCCGTGTGAGCTGGTGCATTGTCGTGATGCAACAGCCATGAATAGTGGGCCAAAGGTTGAGGTTGTTTTCTTCTAACATTTTCATGCAGTCTTTTCAGAACTTCCAAAAACTAAACATGCTTAACTGTTTGTCCAGTTGGTACAAATTTATAATGAATAATCTCTCTGATATCAAAACAGGTTAGCAAAATTGTTTTGATTCTTGATTTGGACTGGAAGAACTTTTTTGGTCATGGAGAATTGGCTGACGTCCATTGTGCACTTTGATGCTTTATTTTAGAATCGTATTGGTATACCCAGGTTTCATCACCAGTGAAAACACGGCTCAAAACATTGTCTTGCCTCTCCAAAAGGTCTTGGCAACCTTTGACTCTCCTTTGCTTTTGTTCATCGGTGAGCCCCTTTGGATCTATTTTTGCACACACCTTTCTCATGCCAAGATTTTCAGTTAAAATTTTCCTAACTGTTTCTGTATCGATGTTTACTTGGTCTGCTACGCTTCTCACAGTCAGCCAATGATTTTGACTCACAATTCAATGAATTTTTGCAATGTTTTCCTCAGTTCTGGTCAATTCTGGCCACCATGACGTCTCTTCATCAGTGACACAATCTTTCCCCTCAGAAAAATGTTTAATCCATTTGTTCATGGCCGTTTTCTTCATGACATTATCCCCATGAACCTGGACTAACATGTTCCTGATTTCACTTCCACTCTTGCCAAGTTTAACAAGAAATTTAATGTTTGATCATAGCTCTGATTCAAGCTCAGACAGCCTCGCAATGGCACACAAAAACATGCAACAACAACGAGCAAGACACTGCCACTCAGCAAGACACAGCCACACATCAACACAAACACAACTCTGAGACACTGATATACCAAGGTTATGAAACCTTACTGAGCTGTTTGTACAGTGCTGCCAATGTAAGCGCACGGTGGCAAGTTCTCAAACTTAATTGTCAGATCTGATACTACACACCGAATAACAAACAATAATGATAATTATAAGCTCTCAGTGGGCTCTGGCACCTAGTAAGCACTGTGTAAAGTATAATAAATAATAAAAATGACAATAATAAGAACACGCCCTTGGAGGTAGGGACTGTGGTTTTAAAATGCTTGTCTTCTACAACATCAAAATAACACTTAGTGCCTAAAAGACACCTGATGGTTACACAGCAAATGGCTGCAGAGGCAAATAAATAAATAAATGAAAAGATCGCCCTTGAAAATTCTGTTTTAAGAAACCATAGAAATAAACCAGGGACAGCTCTAAAGTCTTAGGGGCACATTAAAGATCAAATTCCGTTTCATCTCTGTGTTTCCTATAACTTGCAAAACCACCGACACAAGTGCTTTGATAGAGGTCTACTAAGTTAAAGGGGTCCTCGGGCATTTCAGATTGCACAGTGCACAAGGTGCCACATTCAGTGAGTAGAATAGCGTTTTTGTCATTGTGAAACTTTTCTGTACTTTTATTATAATCTTTTGAGTCCTAAGTTAGGCTATGGGAACATTTATTATGATTATCTTTTGACTAGTGGCTACAGAGCATATTGTTCTAGAGAAATTACACTGTCATGACAACTATCCAACTAACAGAAGAAAACATCTTCTAATGAGGTCAACATGTCTCACTCTGTTTTGACTTATGAGGAAAAAAGGTGATAATAGTGAGACCTTGTTGGCATATCCACATGGAAAATAACCCATGCTTCTCAACAAGGCACAGCTTTACTGACTTGTATCAGTAGATACGTTTTAAAAACAGTCTCACTGCGATTCCTTCACACTGGCTAAGTTTTGCAGCTCTTATTGTTTGCCATTTGTTTGTGGGACTAGGAAGGTATTGTTGAGTTCCTAGTTTTAGTTACATTATGGTGAGACAAACCACAATGTAATAACAAGAATTCAATCACTACATGTAATCCATTTGCTGTAAAATTTAAACAAATATTTATTTTTACAAGTCCAACTTATTGACCAACTTATAAGGTGATTATAGAAGCAACATACAACATACTAATTTAAAAATCATTTTTCTTATTTACATAAATATCATATGGGATTGTAGGGGTCATGACTAGATAAATGAGTTTCTTTTCTCTCAGATTTTAAATTACCTACAATTAACTTTTATAATAATTCTGAATACTAGACTATGAAGAAAGACATTAACTAACAAAGAAAAAATATACATGCAATATACACATTTTTTTTAACAGCTCTTTCAATAGCAAAACTTTCTTAGTCTTACTGTATGTCTGGTAGGACCACAAAGAATACTTCACCATTAAGAGTCTTACCTCGAAAGTTACTGTCAGAAGACGTTTTACATCTCCTTTCCTTTTTATAATCAGAAATTAGTTGGGCGTTGCTATGTATAAAAGAGGTGAGAATATTACTGTTTTAATACTGACAGGAAAACATTTATCAAAACATGGAATTCTTAGAGTATTTCAGGTAATGTCTGAGCTAATATAAAAACTTGAATTATCCCATACGCTTCAATTTTGTAAGTTCTAAAGACAAACAAATAAAGAAACAAAAACTCATAGACACAGACAACAGTTCAGTGGTTGTCAGAGAGTAAGTGGAAGAGGGGATAGTAGAAAAGGGTAAAGGGGGTCAAACATATGGTGACAGAAGGAGAACTGACTCTGGGTGGTCAACACACAATGTGATATATAGACAATATATTAAAGAATTGTACATTTGAAACCTATGTAATTTTACCCCTATTGTCACCCCTATGTCACCCCTATAAATTTAAGTTAAACCCCTATGTCACCCCTGTAAATTTAAGTTAAAAAAACCCATAGTAAGTTGCACAAAATGTTTCTTAAGCATGTGATTAAAGAAGACAAAAGAGCAAGGTGAACCAGTCATGCTGAGGGCAGCATAGTTCAGTCAGTTAATTAGAATTAGCAGGGGCGAGAGTTGAGAACTCAGAAATCCTAGTTCTATAGCCCACAAGATCCATTTTCGGGGAAGTCACCGCTGTTAGGCTCAGAGCTTTCCTCTACAAACCAAGCATCTCACTGCCTTATTTTATAGGTTGTCAGAGGATCAAATAGGTAATACAGCAAAATGGTAAGGCAATGGAATAAGTATTTTTGAGCTTTAGTTTTTGAAATTATTTTGGAATTCCAAATAAACCTAATGTGTGCTTTTCATAGGTTCTATTTAACATTCAAATGTTGCAGTTTACAGAAAATGTTTTTAATTTTGGTTATCAGCTACTCTCTTTGTGGTTTGTAATTCAGTACATCTCAGCTATTATGTAATTTGTAATTAAATGCGTTTAGAAATATGTTACCTCAATAAGGTAGATAACATAACTGCCCCTATTATCGTAGCTAATCACACCAGTGGCAGAAAAGTCACAGAAGTCAAGACCTGGCTTGGACTACTTCCGTCTCATGTCTACCTCCTGAAACTCTGACCTCTCAGATCTTTCTAACCTTCCTAGGCATCCCCAGTTGACTTGGAAGATAGAACACATGCACACTCATGAGGCGTGGAAGGGGTGCAGCTATTCTAACACCAAGTAACCTCCTTTAGATCCAGAGCTTTCTGTTTACTGGCTTCCGTGTCAGGCAAAACTTTAAATACTCTGAAACCTGAGGGAGAGTCAAGTCACTGGCCAGATTTTCATTATTTTGGAAAACAGATCACTGAGCCTCATCTTAACTAAGGAATCACAGGCAAGTTAGTGTCTACTACTCTGGGAAAGGCGTATGGGACCTTCCAGGACCTAAGGAAAGATACTCCATGGGATAGCAAGTGGCCTTGGGGTACAGATCTGGTAACAGGAGAAAGGAAAGTCTGATCTTTTCCTGCAGCATTACTGGCACCTCTCTGACAGCTCAGAAAGTTCCAACTAACATGTGCCGGCAGAAGACACAACAAGACACTCAAAAGGGTAAGTCATTATGAGGTTTGGGCTAAGATGTGGGCCCCGCATAGTTTTTCAGTGTTGGGGAAGGCTGTGTGTGGCTAAAGCTAGAAGTCCAGACTCCCGGGACAGGGAGCTGGTGCTCTGGAATAGGAGCTAAGGATGTAAGCGAGCATCTGCATGTCAAGTTAAAAATATCGCCACTTTGAAGTCCAAGTGTGGAAAACCATGGACACAGAGGACTCGGGATCAGCAAGGGAACCTTGGAGCATAGGGAGTCATGACGACAGGACCGTTTCTATAGCAACCGTGCAGCAACACAATCGATGGAAACCAATGAATGACCAGAATGACCTTCCTTCCCTCTCCATCTAACTTGTGAAAGAGGATGGTCCCCCTTGGACTTAGGGAACACTCTGGCTTCTTGAAAAATTCAAGAGGGGAGCATAGCCAATAGCCTCCAGAAAATAGAGAATTTCCTGCTAAACTGTACAATTTACACCCCCAAATAACTAGTTGGAAAAGTCAGAGAAGAGACATTATTGGTACCTGAAACACAGGGGTTATGCTTGGAATGAAATGGAGAACGTGGGGATCCCTAAAGATAAAGGTCTTCAAAGTTCTGGGATAAGGAATCTGTCCCTTCGCTACGTCTCACACGTCTGACTGTTTGTTTTCTGGCTGAGGATGTCTACTAACTCACTGCCATCCCCCCCCTGCCTGACCCCAGTTAGGACGTCTCACCTGTTCCCTAAGAAGTAACAGTGAAAGTGTCTGGAAGCCCAGTTTGTTGATAACTACCATTTCAATGTACACACTTACTCCGTCAAACCCTTAGATAAAGCATATTCTTCAGCAGTCCTTCCAATGTCATCTTGAGCAAAGACATCTGCACCTGCCTGAAGCAGAAGCCGGACTGTATTTGAGGACTTATTCTTTGCAGCAAGCATGAGGGCTGTTCTGAAATAACGGAGAGACAACTTCACCCTTAGGAACTTAAATTACGTAAACAGCAACATTGAGAGACTTTACCAAGTTCAATATATTGCTTATCTGTATAGAATTGACCATTTACATGCTTAAGTGTTCATCTTTGTAAATTATGTCCAAATTGTGTCTAAAATGAAGGGACATAAAAACAACAACAAAAAAAAAAGCCTCTTGCTCCACTTGGGTATTACCTAGAAGGTGCTAATTTAAAGTTCTCTAATAGACAAGTAACTCTGCTGAGGTCACTTATCTGAAGTAGGTGAAGATTTCAATGAAGAATTTCCCATTTCTTCCTTAGTCTTATATATGGTACATCCAAAGTCAGCTAGAAGTCAGGCAAGTTAAAGCTACTTGGCAGGCTCAAAACAATAATATTAGTACTAATTCTAGTAAACATTGTCATCATTGAGTTAACGGTGCTCATAAGCATGTGCTGGGCACTGAATCACATGCCAGGTCAAGACACACGACCATACTTGAAGGAGATATTATTTCCCTCGTTTCCACATCGGGAAACATGTTTGGTGATGACAGTAATGTTCCCATGGTCACACACGTGACACATAGGAAAGCTGAGCATTGAAGCCAGTCTTGAGTGAACTGAAAGCCCATCTCTTTTTTAATCACCCATCCATGACTTGTTTCATTAAAGAAGAAGTTTATTCAGTTAATGCTGTCTTTCTCCCTTCTACCCATACCAATTAAAAATGATAAAAAAAAAACCATCAAAATAGACTAGAAACGAAAAAGGATAAAAACTGAGGAATATCTGGTAGTAGTAATTCACAGTCACTTAGGGCAAACCCTATAACATCAGTATTCCTTGAAGAAAACAATTTAAAGCAGTCATCCAAACAACAAAATCAACTCCTATTTACGTTTAACGTGCATCTTTTAAGGAAACCTGAATACACAGTAGAGGTTAAAAAAAACTGTCAGAGAGACTAAATCCAATATTGTATCATAAACTAAGTTAGAGTCCATACTATACAAAACTAGTAAAGCTACTGTGAAAACCCTTTAGCTAATATAATACCATGTGACCAAAAACTGCAATGACAAATGACATCAGTCGATATCATAAATGAATATGAATCCTGTAGGCTACGGTTCTTCCTGTTCACCAGGCAGAATAATTGCTTTTCTACCTAACTGACGATGTGCTGATATTTTTCACTTTGTAATTATAGGTTAATCCTCTTCTTCTTAATTTAATCTTTCTGACTTGAGTAACTGTTACCGCTCTAAAACAGTTCTAAGTTAAAAAAAAAGAACAAACAAATGTACCTTTTCCACTTATCAACTGCATGTATGTTTGCATGTCTCTCGAGTAAAAATTCCACCATTTTCCAGCGGTCCTTATACACAGCAAATAAAAGTGGTGTAAAATCAAACTGTAAAACAGAGAAAACAGTTTATAGCTTAAAAAGCTAGATAGTTCTAAATTGAATTTGAAAACTCATAAAAGATCCTCTAAACTTGAACATACACTAGAGAAAGTAAATAAAAAGTAGCCCTCTGTGTTGTCATCTGCTGCTCCTTCCCTTTAAAATATCCTCCTCCTTCCTCTCTAACAGATGGACTTCCACCTCATTCTCCAGAACTCCCTTCAAACACTGACGGTCCTGGTGCCAAGAACTTTGCTCCCATCACAATCTCTATCGCACTATACTGCAGTTATTTTATCGTTCCCCACCTGAACCCAGAGCTTTCTGAGGGCAGGGGCTATTCTTCATCCCTGTATCTCCAAGTTCGAAAACATAGACGTAAATGCTTTAAGTCGTTTTATTGAATTGATAACCTAAATAATTATTTCTGGGGTAGAGTTTGTTACATTATATTCCAAAGAATATGTACTTTAGCAGAAATTAATTACTGTGCCCCAGTAGGAATATTCCAGAAAGATCACCGGTATTTGAGAAATATAAAACTGTGCTTTATATGGCTATTACTAAAGAAGTGTTTCAGGTCGCTTAATCCCGATTTGACAATACTTTTCTGTGGCAAACATTAACATCTGAAGTATCATAGAATTTCAGGGATACAGTTTGGAGAGCTTTCCAACAGAAGTGAAGGTTTTCTGCAGTTTATACAAACTTGCTTGCTTCTCTTCTATCCATGTTCTCAGGATCCCAGATGATAACTTCAGGCTCTCCTGCTCCAAAAGGGTCACTAAGGAAATGGACTCTAAATTAAAAAGAGTTAGGCTTCAAATGACCTTTGATTGCTTATCACTAAATGGTCCATGGGTTTTCTCCCATTATAAGACGATGGGATTTTATCTTGGCTGTTGGTAAGCTCAATGTGAAATTTTATTCTCAGTTACAAGGATAATCTTGGGAGCCCAATGCCTATCTACTTTTTGAAAAAATCTGTTTTTTATTCTGTTTCTATTTTAATTGCTACTTAAAATTATTTTATAGCTCAGGCAAAATATAACTCCGAAATAAAACATCATGGCTTATCAGTTAACGTTTTAATACTGATCTATATGGATGATTTTTAGCATCATGAAAGTGACTAAATCACTTGCATTTTTAAGGAACCACGTTGAGGAGGATGATAGAATACTGCCTGGACTATGCATAACATCTACAACTATAACCATCATTGACCTCATAAGACTTAAAGACATTTCAATGGGTATGATTATTTATAGGACGTATAATGATAAAGGAAGTGTTTTGTTTTTTGTTTTTTTTAAAAGAAAAACAACTTAGGAATTCTAGCTTGAAAAACTCAGTCTCATTCTAAGGTGATTAATACAGAATACGTATAATAAATCAATATAGACTGTCTTGAAAATCTTGAAGCGTTTATCAAAATATTCTATAAAACAGGAATCGCACACTCCAGTGCTTACGGAGGCAAAGAAGGTGACCCAAGTAAGTGAAGAACCCAGGTGGGGACAGTAGCACACTAGGGAACACATGTCTCATATAAGAGGCGCAGCCTCGCCACAGGACACCCATCTGTAGTCAGGGCTCAAGGGGACCAGGCTTGATTCTTTAGGAGAAGCTTGACATCCTTATTTCTTCATGAGTCTCCAAAACTTTCGATGTTCACTCAACATATGGAGGTAAACTAAACATATCAAGGAGCCATAATTAGTCCGTGGCCCACTTGGGATGTTTTATCTGCTGTTTCCAAACGTTTGTGTATAATGTGAATATTTGTATGTAAAATCTTTCTGTTTTTTAGTATCATATGCTTCATTAAAAAACTGGGCCCCAACATGCAATAAAACTGTCATTTAGACTCATTACACCCACTTCAAGAATTTTTCCCATTCTTATTCAAACCATAATCTATTTGTATTCATTTTTCAGATTGTTAATCCAATGGACAATTACATTATAGGACTGCTGACACTAAATTATTGACACTTCCCATCTGTATTGCTACTAACTTCATGGGATTTCATGTTTAAACCTACCATCGTGATTATGCCACGGCTCTATGAATTTCACAGACATACTGAGAGAATTTATCACACACTTTCGATCATTGCAGCATCATTTACGGTGGCCAAGGAGTGGAGACAACCAAACTGTCCTTCAACAGATGACTGGATAAAAAAGATGTGGTATGCATACACAATGGCATACTACTCTGCCATAGAAAAAATAAAATGCTGCCCTTTGGGACAACACGGATGGACCATGACATTATTATGCTATGCAACACAAATCGGACAGAAAAAGTCGAGGACCATCCGACTTCACTCATATGAGGGATATTAAACTGAAAGCAACAGACGAACAAGACAAGGAAACAAAAACTGATAGACACAGACAACAGTTCAGTGGTGACCAGAACGTAAGGGGGGGACGGTGGATAGTAGAGAAGGGTAAGGGGGGGTCAAACATACAGTGAAGGCAGGAGAACTGACTCTGGATGGTGAGCACATACTATGACATACAGATGACGCATTATAGAAATGTACACTTGAAACCCATTTAAATACAATAACCATTGTCATCCCAATAAATTTAATTAAAAACAAAGAAAAGAAAACTGGAGATTTACAGAACAACAGGCAAAAAAAGTAGGTTCACAATTTCCTATTACTGCAGGAAAACCCCACTTGCAGTAAGCATTTGTTGATCTAACAACCTGAGCACAAACAAACATGCAAAACTCTTAAAGGGCCCGATTCTATGCATTAGGAGACCACCCATCAGCAAATTTCTAAAGATTCTCTGAGCACCAGTGAATGACTGATGGCTGAAAGGAAAAAGGTTTTCTTCTTTAAGCCAGCAGGTACCGCCAATGATATTTCCTTCCACTTCTCGAGCCCAGAGGTACAGACAGTTCAAAAGTCAGGCGAAGAGTGTTGGGAAGGAGAGAGCTGAAGGAGAATCACCTCTCACACTCCACCTCTTCTAGAGATTTCTTAAGTATTTGAGATCTGCGAATTGATACATTGCACTAGTAGTTCTTAACCAAGAGTTGTATCAGAATCTCAGGGAGATATTTCTAAACAACACATGTCCAGGCCTTATTAGCTTTCCATAGTCAAAACCTTCAGGAAGAGCCTAGCTTGTAAATGGTTTCCAAGTTCCTAGGGTGACTGTGATTCGCCAGCAGAATTCTAGCCGAGAACTAGTCCGGGAGACGATCCCTTCGGTCTCTTCTCTAGCCTAAGTCACCAATTTCCTCTGACATTGACGATTAGGCCAAATAAAAGTGGAAGAGACATGTCACTTATGAAAACCACACTTAATTTCCTGGGTAGGAGTGGAAACGGGATTAACAATTAAAATGCAACTTGATTTCATTATTGCTAAACCCCTTACTTCTCATGGGACAGTCTACATTTCACAGCAGAGTTTAGACTCTTCCCTAGGTGGCTCTTTCTGCCAGAACAGATGACATGTCACTTAATTGTCTGTCCTTCCCTCCTTTCCCACTTAATTGCCGCCTGTTCACTGCAATCTGGTGGATTCGGAGCCTTCCCAGATGTGGTCTCAGGGAAGTTTAAAACTCACTAACTCTCTCTCAAAACTAAGGATTATTATCCCCCAAAACTGAAGAGGACCTTGACTAAGCACATAAACTGAAGAAAAACAAAAATAAAAAGCCTCTTTTTATTAATTAAACTTATTGGGGTGACACTGGTTAGTAAAATTACGTTGGTTACAAGTGTCATTTCTATGATACAGCATCTGTATGTCGCATTGTGTGCTCACCACCAGAGTCAGTTCTCCTTCCACCACCATATGTTTGACCCCTTTTTCCTCATCTATCTCCCCTCCCCCCTTTACCCTCTGGCAAATATTGAACTGCTGTCTGTGTCCATGAGGTTTTGAAAAACCTCTTCTTGTTATTTCCCTTCAATAGCCAAATTTCCAAATTGCCCTGCATATTTCTGATGGTTATTTCCTTTCCCTTTCCTTTTTCCCTCTTAGGCTTTAGCCAATGAGTACTAAATAGCTTTATATAAATCGTTTGTTTATAAAAAAAAAAATTGTCAACAGCGGGAAGATTTCTATGATATTGTAAAATGCTTTTTTGTTTGTTTGAGTTTTAAGGTAAAGCTGATTTCAAAGGCAAATTTTGCCTTCCTACATTGTTTTGCATTAATTGGAAAACAACTCGGACGTGAAAAAACACTTAAAAAAGGAAGTGTTGCCTGTAACAAGTTTTGTTTTCACACGTAATTTGTCGTAAGTGCATAAAAGAGAGCTGTGCCCTCTACTGCTACTTTAGAGGTATCATCACGTAAAGTAAAATTTTAGAAAATTAAGTTCCAACTGTTTGCATTCAGGGAACGCTTGAGCTTCCAAAAATGTAAAATTGACCCTTCCTCTGTCAACCAAGGGCATTCCTGCTGGGGTTGCAGTGGCGAGCAGTGATGTACGTCCAGGAACAAAAAGGGGTGAACGCGTCCCCATCACCTGCTCCCTCTGTACACCTAAAACCTGCCCAGCACCTCCACAAGGCTGAGCAGGAGCCCCACTCCGAGGTGGAGACCTCAAGGGGGGCCGTGGCTGGCAGAGTGGCTAGGAACGCAGGTGGATGCCCTTGCTGGATGTCCAAACGTGACTGGCCTTCCTGCCCTAATCTTCAGAATCCCCGAGGCCTGGGGTGCTCAGGGCCAGTGTCCTGCTGCTTCCCCTCCCTACCTGCACACCCCCAGCTCCCTGGCGGGACCCAGGCTCCACTCCTCCTCCCACCCACCCCCAGGAACACCCATCTCTTAGGCCCTGCCCTGCAGCAGCCACCCCCACATACTTCCCTCCCCCGGGGTCTTCAGTCCTTGGTGTGAGTGAACCTGGCACCGACTCCTAAGCAGTAACAGGACTCTTACAGGACAGAACTGGGCCCTTTCTGTGGCCACCCCATTTCCCCTTCCTGACTTGGCTTTGGACTTGTTTCTATGGCGACAGGGCCAGGTGTACAGCATGCTGTATATATCGACTAGAAATAAAATGCTTGTGGCTGAAACACATGTATTACAAATATTGTGTAAATACAGTCTGTGGATCTATACCTCATTGGTTGCTTCCATGTCTGCCTGGTGTTGCAGCAGCAGTTCAGCTATCGCGGTGTTGTGCCCCATGGCCGCGTAGTGGAGAGCCGTGTTGTCACGGAAGTCCTTCACATGTGGATCCGCTCCATGCTGTAGTAGGATTGTTGCACACTCCTCTTCCTGGCACTCCACGGCCTGTCAGGATACGTCATTAAATAAACGGTAAATTATGGGAATTCAAAGTAAGCATTCCACAAGTTTCCACAATTAGTTATAGTTGATTGAAACTATTTCATTTTTATTCTAAATAGTTAAATAAAATCCATCTCCTGTTGACAGAGCTGGCTACCACATACCTTTATTAGAGCTGTCTTGTTTCTGTTGTCACCGAAATTCATCTGGCATTTTTTCTCTGCTAGAAGAGTCACCACTTCCTCATGGCCAAAGGCGCAGGCCAAATGGAGAGCAGTCCTATGAGGGTGAGAGGACATTTAGGACATTACAGGGCACTGTCTCAAACATGCAGCTCTGCATGCAATTGTAAACATGACGCGCCACTCCAATGCCTTCAGAACCAACATGGAGTTTTCTTCTGCACAAAGTACAATATTCACGAGCTCTTGTTACTCGCCACACTAAGGACAGAGCAGCCTATGTGACTACAGAGAGCATGCCCTGGGGAATCAGCTCAACTCGGGTCTGATCCTAATTTAACTCGACCACTTATTAGCTGTCCCTTAGCCTTTGTGTGCCTCCATTTCCTCATCAACAAAATGGGGATAAAAACTGTAGTTAACATCACAGGACACTGTTGTGGGCTTACATGGGAATCTATGCAAAGTGTTTACTTAGGTTCCTAGCACAAAACACACAGCTCAATAACTGTTTGGTAATATTATCAGAATCATTACCATCACTACTACTTTAAAAGACAACATTTCAATTAAGTAAAATGATATCATTCCACCTACTTTGCAGCTGTGTTTTAAGGATTAAGAAAGCACACTGTATTTCAGTGATTCTAAGATGCTTCTTTTCTCATATTTTAACACCTCTGACTCTGGAAGGCAATGTATAATTCAGAATGCCTTGAAAGTATAATTGGAGCATTTAAATAATTTCTTACTGGTATTTACAAGAACGGGCATCCTACCACCCTAACGTGAAGTGAAATAATGGAAACACACCAGACCTTCCTCCGCAGTTCTCATCATAAGTTGGCATCTAAATAAATGTTCATTCTTAAGAGCATCATGGGGAAAGAGGACTAACATCACCAAGAAATTCTTGTTTTGATTTTCAAGAAACCTGAAGCCAAAAGAGACTCAGCATTCAAGTGACTAGGGATGGCTCCTTTCATTGACTGTTTTGATTCATAGATTACATGAAAATCGGATGATTTCCAGTGATCGATACTCGCATTTAATACTATTGTACACTAGCTAAACAGCAAGTTTGGTCACTGTTCACAATGTCCTAACTGGAGAAATCCTTTTGTTTGAAACGAGGGAGGAAAAGCTTCAATGGATATTAGGTACTAATACTTCCATTTACAATTTTTCATTTCGCTCCTACTGGGCAACATAAAGTTTTTAAGGATGAAGAGGGCCTGAGAGATAGATTCTGAGAGTCCCGAGTAGACTGTGTCTGCTCCATAACAGGTATTCAGTGTATATCTGATGAATAAATGCATTGAAAGAAGGGATAACTACAGCTGGAGAGTTCAATGTTTTTAAACAAAATGTTTATAGTAATGCAGTACTTCTGCAATAGTAATAATCACTTATATGTGCTATTTTTGATTTCCATAAAGACAGAACCAAAATGATGAATCAAAAATCATTTAATATTATAGGTAGTGAAGCTCTATATAATAAAAAAATAAGTGTGTACAGAAATATAGATACATGAACTTCTACCAGCACAGATAAAAAGACTGCCTTTACTTTTGAAGAGGCTAAAAGTTGCCAGAAAATACCAATCTTTAAAAAAAAAATTTGGACATAGAAGTGAGAAATTGTTTTAATCTGTACAAGATGCATATTCCTGGGAATAATGAAATATTACCTGGGATTACTTTATTAATAACAAGCTGTTACTAGAATTCCTGTATATGTTCAGTGTAGAGATCAGATTTTTTAAAAAAGAAAATGTCACAGTACAAACACTCAGATATCAAGTTTGCACATATTTTTGGCTAAAATAACATCATAGTCTGTGTGTGTCTATATAATCAAAGGAATGCTTTCTCCTTTTCCAATCTACCAAAGTACATCTTTGCATGTAAACATGTATGTATTATCCATACCACCTTCAATGGTCTCAGGTAATTCCACCCTACAGACGCACTGCAATTTATTTACGAAATCCGTTGATGTGAATTTTTCACAAGACATTGATATTGTAAGCAGTGCTGAGAAAAGCAAATTGTATGTGATTTATCTAATTATTTCATAAAGATATTTTAGTGCTTGAAATTGATGGGTAAAGGGAATATACATTTTTAAATGTGGTACTTATCACCAAACTGCCTCTTTGAAAAGTCAGAAGCAACTTAAATTTGAAGCAGCTGTACAAGTACCATGGTTCCTCATCTTCTCAACCTTTGAGGATGGAAAAGAAGTTTTCATTTCTTTTGCAACTTTAATTCCTTTTTTTTTTTTACCTAGGACACTAAGTATTGGTCACTTATAGATACACAGAAAGAACTTGGTCAAATTCAAAATTCGACTGCTTTTTTTCTGTTGATTTCAGACACTTCTCTATAAAACAAAGATACACTTTTCCCTGATATGTGTATGCTGTACATAATTTACAAGTACCTTTTCTTGTGCTTTGTTAGTATTATTATCTGATATACAGAGACTATTGATTTCTTATATTGCTCAACCAACCTTCTGAACTCTTGGTTTTTTTGAAGTCTTCGCCAACATAAAAAAATGTATAAATAGGAATTTCTGTTTTCTTCTGGTACTTTCCTCATTTCGTATATTTATAGTTTTTAATCTACAGTACATCTGGATCTTATTTTTGTGATATGAAAATCTAACGAATTTTCTCCAAATACTTAACAGGTATTTTTCCATCATTCATGAGTAATTCATATTTTCTACTAACCCTAAATGTCATCACTATGAAGCTCTAACATCCTGCATACATTAGGGTGTTTGGGCATTTTCTGCTATATTCCAATCATTTATCTCTCTTTTCAGCTCTTAGTAAAGAAATTGTGGCAATACAGCACCCGTTGACACCTAGAAGGGCAAATCTTCGTCTACTATACAGAATGATTCTTAATTTTATCACTACAATCAAAGAGCATGTGCAACCCAAAACTTTTAAAACCCTGAGAGTTTAGTTGGCTTATGGAAAACTGATAACTAGAGGAAGAGCACACACGGTGAGAAAACGAGTCTTCCTAGCCAAGACCACAGCCATCTTCCACTGGAAGCTTCCCTTCTAAGGCCCCTCAATAAACACCATACATACATGGGTGGACACTGATGTAAAACGGATACTGGGTTTTAGCTGAAGAACTTTTAGCCCACAAGTCGCTCTATTATGGGAATTAGTTTTCTCATTACGGACTTTTCTATAGTGTTTAACAATGTGGTCTAAAACTGTGCACATCAAAAGTAAAATGCTGCATATACTTGTTTTCATTTCTATTACTGATATTTAGTTAAATTGGTTTAACATTGTCAGTAAAGTGCTTTATAAGGGGAATTATGAGTGACGGGACCTTGAGAGTTTGTCCTGGTGCTCACCACGTGGGCCTGGGCCCTGGCCCCCAGGTAAGGGCCCCGCCCAGGCTGCGCTCCTCCCGGGGGAGCCGGCAGGTGGGCCCCTCTCCCAGGCCCCCGCCGCCTCCGGCCCGTGCCCAGCGGCCCCCCAGGCCCGCTCACCTCTTCTGCCGGTCTCTGTCGTTCAGTCTCTCTGGATGGAGCGAGAGCAGCTTCTGCACTCCGGCCACGTCGCCCCTGGAGGCAGCTCTGTGGATTTTTTGGAGATCTTTGTCTCGGATGCAGTACCCGGACTCCGAGGTGACCCCACCTCCGGTCTCAGGCTGCCAGCCACCACCATCGCTCTGGGGTCTCCTTCGGAAACCCAAGCCGGACCTGACCTTCAGAATCCCTAAGCCAATGAACCTCCTCATGGCCAAGCCACGGGCTTCAGAACCTCCTCCGCACTTCTCACGCCTGTTTTCTCCGCGCCCAGCCAACAGTAGCCTCTAGAGCAGCCAACTCCAGTCGCCACAGTATCCCCGCAGGACAGCAAGGCGGTTTGGAATCTCTCCGCCCAGAACGGCCGTCACCAAGCAACGGTGCACGGGGCAGAGGCCGAGGGCTGCGCGTGCGCACAGAGCCCCGTGGCCAAGGTCAAGGGCACCCGGAGCCCACGTGCAAGGCCCAGGCGCCTCAAGCTTCAGAGGTGGCCTGTGGGCAGCGCTGAGTTCCATTCGGACCTCGGTGGGCGCTGGCCCAGGCTTCTGCTGGGTCGTCTGAGCAAAATGAAATAGGAAATTTCATTTCCTGAATTAAGAAAACAGGTATGTAACAGGCAGAGAACTTGGGGGAAGCAAAAACCATAAATGAGAGAAGAAAAAAATACCTTTATGTACCCTAAAACTGAAATGTATTAATTTCGATTTATAAAACACAAAAGCATTTAAAAGCTTGATTTCCCAGAGAAAACTCTTGTATTTTTTTTTCTTTTTTTTTGGGTGAAAATTGCTTTAATCAAGATATTTCACTGAATTATAAAAATATGATACTTTGTGTTTTTGATTTTTGGAGCCTAACCCCTTTTGTAGGAGCTCTTGTTTCGCATAACACGGCAGTTTTAGGGCCCTGGCAGCCGTGCCGCACGGGGGCCACCTGTGCACCACACGTCACAGGGGTGTGGCCTGCCTCTGAGGCCTCCGTGGCGCGGTTCTCCCGTGGGGATCCCGCTGACAGCGACAGCACCTCCGAGGGTGCCCTTCGCGGGCCTGTTACCTCCAATGACCGCGGAGCCATGTCCGTCCGCTCTGACCCAGGGCTCGCCCCCATCTGTCGGTCCAGAACGACCTACAGTAGAAAAAGGCAGAACGACAGGGGGGGTGGAAAGGCGGACTTTTGAAAATCCACAAACAGTTGAAAGCAGACAATCGCAGCCATAGAAATGAACGAGAGCCGAGGCACTGAGACTGGAAAGGGCAGAGAAGGGGAAGGCGGACCCACAGAGGACTTCGGGGAGCCTCGGGACGCAGAGCGGCTGGCAGGCCGCGGGCGGAGGGCCACGCACCTGCGCCACCTGCGGGCGGCCGGGTCGCCGCGCGCGCCGGGGCTCCGGGCCCCGCCCCCGGGGCACAGCGGGACGCGGCCACCTGTCCGCGGACGGCGACTGGGCCCGGGCGGCCGGGGAGCAGCGCCGCCTTCGGCGGGGTGGCGGGGCCGAAGCGCACGGCGGAGAGGCAGCCGGTGAAGCCCCGCGCGCCGGCTCGCAGCGTGTCCGGGTCCGCGCCGGGGGGCTCTGCGGGCGCAAGAAGAGGGCACACACGTGAGGCGGGGCCGCCGGCGGGGCCGCGGGCAGGGACCTCTCTGCGAAGCCTGGGCGCGGCCTTCCTCGGGAGACGCGACAGGGCCCCCTGTGCCTCGGCCGAGGACCCGCGGGACGGCCTGCCCGCCGCCAACTGCACTTTCCCCAGCGGCGTTCACGGTGACAAACCAATGAAATCCCCCGCCACTTCCGTTTTCAAATGATCATTAAAGTGGGCAACCTAAATGAGCAAACTAAACAGAAACAGTCTCAGAGATATAGAGGAAAAACCGAGGGTTGCCAGATGCTGGGGGGTGGGGGTGGGGGAGAAGCCGAGGGGACCAGAAAGTGCAAATCAGTAGCCACAACATTGCCACGGGGATACATACGAAAGACACTTTGGGGAATGTAATCAACAATGCCGTGAAAACCCTGCAAGCGTCAGACGGGCACCCGTCCCATCAGACAGACCGCCCCACGGACGGTGTACACGCCCGACCCCTGCAGTGTACACCCGAGGCTGAACAATACTGAATGTCAACCACAATTTAACACATATATAGCCACAGGATGTGGAGTACAGCATAGGGAATAGTCAGTGGTACTGTAACAGCTATGAACACTGCCACAGGGGTAGTACATTGGGGGCTTATCACTTTGTGAGGGAAACTCTTGTATTTTGAAACGTTTTATTTTCAACCTCAATATCTATCACCTTAGACCCAAAAATCTTCTTTAAAAATTGGAGTATACTTTGTACTTATCTGCTTTTTGAATAAGGCCTGTGAAACTAGAAATCTCTTTCTCTTTTCAGTATATATGTTAAGAAAGAAAGGAAATTTGCTGTTTTGCCTCAGGATTTCACCAATTTATTCAGTCTAGAATGGCTAGAAAAGATCCACATTTCCAATCCTTTCTTTAGTTGGTATTATATTCACTTGTCAATTTGTGACAACTGGACCAGTATTATTATAGCCGGTTTGATTTTCAAACACCTTTTTATTTTTTTTTTTTTATTTTTTTTTATTTTTTTTTTTTTTCATTCTTTATTTATTTATTTATTTATTTATTTTTTTTTAATTTATTTTATTTTTTTTTATTAATTATTTATTAGTTTCAGGTGTACAAAACAAGGTAATACTTAGACGTTCATCATTTATATCCCTCATACTGTGAACCCCCCTCCCCCCATCCACTATCCCTCCGACCTCACACTGAACCATCACATTATATATATAAAATTATAGTTGGCATTCATTAATGTTTAGCTTCTGATGTACAATGCCATGATCAGGTATCCACAGTATCCCTGAGGTGGTCTCCCAAATAGGACGCATGTCCATCGAATACCCAACAAAATCTTTACAACATTATAGAATACCTTCCCCAAATTAATTTTCAAAAGAAAAAACCCTGAGGCCATCTTGTGGTTACCAGCTGCTTCCAAATCCCTTCACCTTTCCCCTTATCCCCAACCCCCTCCCACACACCCATCTAACCACTCTCGGTTTTTTCTCTGCGTCCCCAAAACTGACTCTGATTAGTTCATTCACATAGTCTTTTCTTTAGATTCCATATATAAGTGAGATCATATGGTACTTGTCTTTCTCTTTCTGACTTATTTCACTTAACATAATGTTCTCTAGATCCATCCATGTTGCTGCAAATGATAAGATTTCTTTCTTCTTTATGGCTGCGTAATACTCCATTGTATAAATGTACCACAGCTTCTTAATCCAGTCATCTACCGATGGGCATTTTGGTTGTTTCCATATCTTGGCTATTGTGTAAAGTGCTGCAATAAACATAGGAGTGCATACAGATTTTTGAATTGGAGTTTTGGATTTCTCCGGGTAGATGCCTAGGAGTGGAATTACTGGATCATAGGGTAGTTCCATTTTCAGATTCCTGAGATACCTCCATACTGTTTTCCATAGTGGCTGCACTAATCTGCAGTCCCACCAACAGTGCACTAGCGTTCCCTTTTCTCCACATCCGCGCCAGCATTTGTTGTTTGTTGATTTATTGATAATAGCCATTTTGACTGGAGTGAGGTGGTATCTCATTGTGGTTTTTATTTGCATTTCTCTGATGGTTAGTGAGGTTGAGCATTTCTTCATATGTCTTCTTGCCTTCTGTATGTCCTTCTTAGAGAAATGTCTCCCCAAGTCCTCTGCCCATTTCTTAATTGGGTTGTTTGTTTTTTTGGAGTTGAGTTGAGTAAGTTTTTTATAGATTTGTGATATTAATCCCTTATCAGATATATCATTGGCAAATATCTTTTCCCATACAGTAGGATCCCTTTTTGTTTTATTGATGGTTTCCTTTGCTGTGAAAAAACTTTTTAGTTTGATGTAATCCCACATGTTTATTTTTTCTCTTACTTCACTCGCGCGAGGGGATATATCAGTGAAAATCTTACTCCGGGTAATGTCCATGAAGTTTCTTCCTATATTTTCTTCTAGATATTTTATGGTTTCAGATCTTACATTTAAGTCTTTAAGCCATTTTGAATTTGTTTTTGTATATGGTGTAAGGAGGTGGTCCAGCTTCATTTTCTTGCACGTGTCCGTCCAGGTTTCCCAACACCACTTATTGAACAGACTATCTTTACCCCATCGTACATTCTTGCTTCCATTGTCGTAGATTAGATGGGCATATAGGCATGGATTTATGTCTGGACTCTCTATTCTGTTCCATTGATCTATGTATCTATTTTTATGCCAGTACCATGTTGTTTTGATTACTGTAGCCTTGTAGTATAGTTTGAAATCAGGTATCGTTATACCTCCCACTTTGTTCTTATTTCTCAAGATTGCTGAGGCTATCCGGGGTCTTTTATGGTCCCATATAAATTTTAGGATTATATGTTCTATTTCTGTGAAAAACGTCGTTGGTAGTTTGATAGGAATTGCGTTGAATATGTATATTGCCTTAGGCAGTATGGACATTTTAATTATATTAATTCTTCCTATCCATGAACATGGAATGTGTTTCCATCTATTTATGTCTTCTTTCATTTCTTTCTTCAGTGTTGTATAATTTTCTGAGTACAGATCCTTTACATCTTTGGTTAGATTTATTCCCAGATATTTTATAGTCTTTGGAGCAATTGTAAATGGAATTGTTTTTTTAATTTCTCCTTCTGCTATTTTATCATTGGTATATACAAATGCAACTGATTTCCGAATATTAATTTTATATCCTGCTACTTTACTAAATTCATCTATCAGTTCTAATAGTTTCTTGGTGGAGTCTTTAGGGTTCTCTATATATAGTATCATATCATCTGCATATAATGATAATTTTACTTCCTCCTTACCAATTTGGATGCCTTTTATTTCTTTCTCTTGTCTGATTGCTGTGGCTAGAACTTCCAGCACTATGTTGAATAGAAGTGGAGAAAGTGGGCAACCTTGTCTTGTTCCTGATCTTAGGGGGAATGGTTTTAGCTTTTCCCCATTGAGTATGATGTTAGCTGTGGGTTTGTCATATATGGCCTTTATTATGTTAAGATATGATCCCTCTATTCCCACTTTCTTAAGGGTTTTTATCATAAAAGGTTGCTGTATTTTATCAAATGCTTTTTCTGCATCTATTGATATGATCATGTGATTTTTATTTTTCATTTTGTTAATGTGGTGTATCACATTAATTGATTTGCGGATGTTGAACCACCCCTGCATACCAGGGATGAATCCCACTTGATCATGGTGTATGATCTTTTTAATGTATTGCTGAATTCTGTTTGCTAATAATTTGTTGAGAATTTTTGCATCTATGTTCATTAGAGATATCGGCCTGTAGTTTTCTTTCTTTGTGGTGTCTTTGTCTGCTTTTGGGATCAGGGTGATAGTGGCTTCGTAAAAAGTGTTTGGGAGTCTTCCTTCCTTCTGGATTTTTTGGAAGAGCTTGAGGAGAATAGGTGATAATTCTTTTTTGAACGTTTTGAAAAATTCACCTGTAAAGCCATCTGGTCCAGGGCTTTTGTTTGTTGGGAGATTATTGATTACTGATTCAATTTCCCTGGTGGTAATCAGACTGTTCAGGCTTTCTGTTTCTTCTTGAGTTAGCTTTGGAAGGTTGTGCGCCTCTAGAAAATTGTCCATTTCTTCAAGGTTGTCAAATTTGTTGGCATATAGTTGCTCATAGTAATTTCTTACAATTTTTTGTATTTCTGTGGTGTCTGTTGTCACTTCTCCTCTTTCATTTCTGATTTTATTAATTTGGGTCCTCTCTCTCCTTTTTTTAATGAGTCTGGCTAAAGGTTTGTCAATTTTGTTTATCTTCTCTAAGAACCAACTCTTGGATTCATTGATCTTTTGTATTGTTTTTCTGGTTTCTATTTCATTTATTTCTGCTCTGATCCTTATTATCTCCTTCCTTGTGCTCCCTTTGGGTTTATTTTGCTGTTCTTTTTCCAGATCCCTTAAGTGTGAAGATAAACTGTCAGTTAGTGATGTTTCTTGTTTCTTTAGGTAGGCCTGCAGTGCTATGAACTTCCCTCTTAGGACTGCTTTCGCAGCATCCCATAGATTTTGGGTCGTCGTGTTCTCATTCTCATTTGTCTCAAGATATCTTTTGATTTCTTCTTTGATCTGCTGCTTGACCCATTCATTATTTAGCAACATGTTATTCAGCCTCCATGAATTGGTGTATCTTCCTGGTTTTTTTCCCCTGTAGTTCATTTCTAATTTCATAGCACTGTGGTCAGAGAAGACAATTGGTATGATTTCAATTTTCTTAAATTTATCAAGGCTTGTCTTGTGTCCTAACATATGATCTATTTTAGAAAATGTTCCATGAGCACTTGAGAAGAACGTGTATTCTGCAGCATTGGGGTGAAATGCTCTGAAAATATCAATTAAGTCCAACTGCTCCAAAGTATCATTTAAGGCTGTTGTTTCCATATTGATTTTCTGTCTGGAGGACCTGTCCCTTGTTGTCAGAGGTGTGTTGAAGTCCCCTACTATGATAGTGTTGCTGTTGATCTCTGTCTTTATGTCCATCAGTACCTGTTTTATATATTTAGGTGCTCCTATGTTAGGTGCATAGATGTTTACTAGGGTTATGTCCTCTTGTCGGATTGATCCCTTTATTATTATATAGTGCCCATCTTTGTCTTTTAATATTTTTTTCATTTTAAAGTCTATTTTGTCAGATATAAGTATTGCAACTCCAGCTTTTTTTTTGCTTCCATTTGCATGAAATATGTTACTCCAACCCTTCACTTTCAGCCTGTGTGTGTCTTTTGATCTGAAATGAGTCTCTTGTATACAGCATATACAAGGGTCTTGTTTCCTTATCCACTCAGCCACCCTATGTCTCTTGATTGGAGCATTTAATCCATTTACATTTAAAGTGATTATTGATAGGTACATAGTTATTGCCATTTTTAGATTTGTAGTAAATTGTTTTCATCTTTCTTCTATTTACAGAAGTCCTTTTAGTATTTCTTGCAATGCTGGCTTGGTTGTCATAAATTCTTTCAGTTTGTTCTTTTCTGGGAAGCTCTTTATCTCTCCATCGACTTTAAATGATAGCCTTGCTGGATAAAGCAATCTAGGTTGTAGGCCTTTGTGTTCCATCACTTTGAGTATCTCCTGCCACTCCCTCCTTGCCTTCAATGTTTCTGTAGAAAAGTCATTTGATAGTCTTATGGGAGTTCCCTTGTATGTAACCTTCTGCCTTTCTCTTGCTGCTTTCAAGATTCTCTCTTTGTCTTTAAGCTTTGCCATTTTAACTATAATGTGTCTTGGTGTGGGCCTGTTTGGGTTTATCCTGGTCAAACACCTTTTTAAAAACCCACCTTAAATTTGTCACTTAAATCCTTCAGTTGTCTTTCCAAAGGTGAGTTTGCATTAAGTTAATCGATTCATAACTAACCACACTACTGACTGTTCATTTTTGGCAGTGTCAACACACTTGTCTGTACAATTATTTTGCCAATATTTGAGTATTTAATCATTTTTTGTCATTATAAAACTGAGTGGGAAATATAAAAATGAATTTACCAACACCCAGAAGCACAGATCATACAGACATAATACAATTATTAAACTTAGACATGATTAGGCATTCTGAGAAACATCCTTACGTTAAGTGAAACAAATTAAATATGTAAATCATTAGAAATAAATCATGGAAGATTATAGCTAAAAATCGAGGTAAAAATCGAAGTAATCGAGGTAAAACCAGTAATAGCTCTGACAACTTTCTTGGGATGAAACCCTTACATTATAACACGTTAAGGCTACTATTAGGTTTTTGTGCTTTTAAGTTGCATATACATTTGAACCTAAAATGCTATGAACTAATAATCACTTCTCCGTAATCACTACGTAAGTTTGGCAGCTAGTGGAAAAAGTATCTACTATTATTCTAATCTACCATTTCAGAGGAAAGAGTCCAATTTTAGCTGTTGCGTTTTTCTGAGTTTTCAGAAATGGATTCCAGCAGAGAAAGACTATTTCTGATGCTCTGGAGAGTATTTTGGCCTTTTTGTCACAAGCACTGAGTGCAAGTTTTTGGCAGTGCTTCTATATATTATGCACCTCCTAAGTAGTGGACGTAGCTGTTTTCGATCTTTGAAAGTGCAGAAATTTTCGATCTTTGAAATTTAGCAAGTTACGATTCTACATGACACAATATTTTACTCTAGATTAAGAGTATTTTTCAGATTTTTATCTTATGCTTGCATAGAGTATTATTTTCATTATATTTCCAATATGCATTATTACGTAAAAGTTCAACTTACATTTTCTTTCAATCTGGGGCTTTGCTATGCATTCTTTTAGAGGTGTATTTTGATGAACTAAAGTTTTTAAAGTTTTGAAATCCCATTTTTCTTCTCTTTCTCCTCCTTCTCCATCTTCTCCTCCTCTTCCCCTTCGTTCTCCATTTTTGGTTAGAGCTCTCTGTGTCTTCTCTAAGAAAATGTTGCCTATTCCAAGATTACAAAAAAATTCATCCCTGTGTTGTTCTCAAAACAGACACCGTCTTTCCCTGAAAATAAGACCTAGCTGGACAATCATTTGCAATGCATCTCTTGGACAAAAATTAATATAAGACCCGGTCTTATTTTACTGTAATACAAGACAGCACCGCGACCCCTCCCCTCCCCCCTTTCATCTCCCAGGAGCGCCAGGCGCCCTCCCTTCCCGCCTGCCTCGGTGGCCCCGCCCCCAGCACCAAAAGAGCTGGACAAAACCGCGAAAATAGGGAGCGCACGTGCCCTCGGGTTCCAGGAGAGACCACCACAGGGAAAAGCAGGCAGGCGGGCATGCACACAACCCACACAAGGAGGGTGCCTGGGGCTGCCCCTCTCCTCCCGCCTGAGGGACCCCTGGCGGGCTCGGAGGCCGGCGGCAATCCGCGGACCCTGGAGGCCTGCCCCGGTGTCCCAAGGTGACTGACAGCGCCCGGGCACTGCATCCGCAACGGAGCCCAGCCCCGGGCACCACCGCACTCCGGTGGGGAAGCTGCCACTTCAACTCAGCCTCAGAGCGTCTGTCCCAGTCGGTGTCCCATCCAGTGCGTCTGTCCCCCCTCCTCCCCAACTCCCAACCCCTGTCTGTCTGTCTTCTGCCACCTCTAGGGAAGTGGTAGCGGCCCCGTGGAGCCACAGATCGCGCTAAGGGGCCTCGCTGCGGGCAAGGAGTAAAAGGCAGTCCACCCAGGCGACGTTTGCAGGAGGCGGGGAGCAGGCGGGAGGCGGGGCCCTGGCGGAGCCGGCCAGCGGGGAGATGCTCCGGATGGGAGCAGCCCGCAGCCTGGTTCGCGCTCACCATACAGGGCGGTCCGCCGATCTTGTGGCGCCGGGAGCCTACTCCCAGCGTCTATGGCCACAGCGGCTTGAACGCGCCCGATCTCCTCTGATCTGGGAAGCGGAGCAGGGTCGGGCCTGGTTAGTACGTGGATGGGGTCCGCCCCGGAATACCGGGTGCCCTAGGCTTTGGCCCGCCACTCCTTTGGCGACCGACCTGTCCCTAGTCCTTAGGGAGTGGCCCAGCGCGCCTAATAAACCCACGCCAGGGGTGGTGCTGGGGGCGCTGGAGGGCAGGGGGCGAGGAATGGGTGGCGCCACACAGCACTACAATCTCGCTGCATCGGCCCCAGGCCACGCCCTTCGGCCCGGGCTCCCCGGCCCTCCGGCACCACGTTCTTAGTCCCCTTCCCTCCCGCAAGCCCTCTGCCAGCAGCCTTTCGTCCCACCCCAACGCCCAAGCCCCGGTCTGTCTGAAGGCGCAGGCCTGCCTAGGCCTTGGGCGGCTCTCTCCAGCCAAGGACGTGCTTGGCACCTCGGGACCCAGCCCAGGGGACGACTATCGCTCTGCCTGCACCTGGGCCCCGAGACAGAGACTCGGGGTGTCGCCGGACACCGGACCAAGGGGAAGGCCACCCGCCCCACCCCACCGGAAAGATCTGTCTCCGCTGGACAGCACGGCGACCCCTCCCCGCCCCCCTTTCATCTCCCAGGAGCGCCAGGCGCCCTCCCTTCCCGCCTGCCTCGGTGGCCCCGCACCCAGCACCAAAAGAGCTGGACGAAACGGCGAAAATAGGGAGCGCACGTGCCCTCGGGTTCCAGGAGAGACCACCACAGGGAAAAGCAGGCAGGAGGGCATGCTCACAACCCACACAAGGAGGGTGCCTGGGGCTGCTCCTCTCCTCCTGCATTCGGGACCTTGGGGCTCGGAGCCGGCGGCAATCCGCGGACCCTGGAGGCCTGCCCCGGGATCCCAAGGTGACTGACAGCGCCCAGGCACTGCATCCGCAACGGAGCCCAGCCCCGGGCACCACCGCACTCCGGTGGGGAAGCTGCCACTTCAACTCAGCCTCAGAGCGTCTGTCCCAGTCGGTGTCCCATCCAGTGCGTCCGTCCCCCCTCCTCCCCAACTCGCAACCCCTGTCTGTCTGTCTTCTGCCACCTCCAGGGAAGTGGTAGCGGCCCCGTGGAGCCACAGATGGCGCTAAGGGGCCTCGCTGCGGGCAAGGAGTAAAAGGAAGTCCACCCAGGCGAAATTTGGAGGAGGCGGGGAGCAGTCGGGAGGCGGGGCCCTGGCGGATCCGGCCAGCGGGAGATGCTCCGGATGGGAGCAGCCCGGCAGCCTGGTTCGCGCTCACCATACAGGGCGGTCCGCTGATCTTGTGGCGCCAGGAGCCTGCTCCCAGCGTCTATGGCCACAGCGGCTTGAACGCGCCCGATCTCCTCTGATCTGCGAAGCGAAGCAGGGTCGGGCCTAGTTAGTACTTGGATGGGGTCCGCCCCGGAATACCGGGTGCCCTAGGCTTTGGCCCGCCACTCCTTTGGCGGCCGCCCTGTCCCTAGTCCTTAGGGAGTGGCCCAGCGCGCCTAATAAACCCACGCCAGGGGTGGCGCTTGGGAGGCTGGAGGGTTAGGGGGAGAGGAATGGGTGGCGCCACACAGCACTACAATCTCGCTGCATCGGCCCCACGCCAGGCCCTTCGGCCCGGGCTCCCCCCCTCCCCGCACCCCCTTCTTAGTCCCCTTCCCTCCCGCAAGCCCTCTGCCAGCAGCCTTTCGTCCCACCCCAACGCCCAAGCCCCGGTCTGTCTGCAGGCGCAGGCCTGCCTAGGCCTTGGGCGGCTCTCTCCAGCCAAGGACGTGCTTGGCACCTCGGGACCCAGCCCAGGGGACGACTATCGCTCTGCCTGCACCTGGGCCCCGAGACAGAGACTCGGGGTGTCGCCGGACACCGGACCAAGGGGAAGGCCACCCGCCCCACCCCACCGGAAAGATCTGTCTCCGCTGGACAGCACCGCGACCACTCCCCGCCCCCCTTTCATCTCCCAGGAGCGCCAGGCGCCCTCCCTTCCCGCCTGCCTCGGTGGCCCCGCACCCAGCACCAAAAGAGCTGGACGAAACGGCGAAAATAGGGAGCGCACGTGCCCTCGGGTTCCAGGAGAGACCACCACAGGGAAAAGCAGGCAGGAGGGCATGCTCACAACCCACACAAGGAGGGTGCCTGGGGCTGCTCCTCTCCTCCTGCATTCGGGACCTTGGGGCTCGGAGCCGGCGGCAATCCGCGGACCCTGGAGGCCTGCCCCGGGATCCCAAGGTGACTGACAGCGCCCAGGCACTGCATCCGCAACGGAGCCCAGCCCCGGGCACCACCGCACTCCGGTGGGGAAGCTGCCACTTCAACTCAGCCTCAGAGCGTCTGTCCCAGTCGGTGTCCCATCCAGTGCGTCCGTCCCCCCTCCTCCCCAACTCGCAACCCCTGTCTGTCTGTCTTCTGCCACCTCCAGGGAAGTGGTAGCGGCCCCGTGGAGCCACAGATGGCGCTAAGGGGCCTCGCTGCGGGCAAGGAGTAAAAGGAAGTCCACCCAGGCGAAATTTGGAGGAGGCGGGGAGCAGTCGGGAGGCGGGGCCCTGGCGGATCCGGCCAGCGGGAGATGCTCCGGATGGGAGCAGCCCGGCAGCCTGGTTCGCGCTCACCATACAGGGCGGTCCGCTGATCTTGTGGCGCCAGGAGCCTGCTCCCAGCGTCTATGGCCACAGCGGCTTGAACGCACCCGATCTCCTCTGATCTGCGAAGCGAAGCAGGGTCGGGCCTAGTTAGTACTTGGATGGGGTCCGCCCCGGAATACCGGGTGCCCTAGGCTTTGGCCCGCCACTCCTTTGGCGGCCGCCCTGTCCCTAGTCCTTAGGGAGTGGCCCAGCGCGCCTAATAAACCCACGCCAGGGGTGGCGCTTGGGAGGCTGGAGGGTTAGGGGGAGAGGAATGGGTGGCGCCACACAGCACTACAATCTCCCTGCATCGGCCCCACGCCAGGCCCTTCGGCCCGGGCTCCCCCCCTCCCCGCACCCCCTTCTTAGTCCCCTTCCCTCCCGCAAGCCCTCTGCCAGCAGCCTTTCGTCCCACCCCAACGCCCAAGCCCCGGTCTGTCTGCAGGCGCAGGCCTGCCTAGGCCTTGGGCGGCTCTCTCCAGCCAAGGACGTGCTTGGCACCTCGGGACCCAGCCCAGGGGACGACTATCGCTCTGCCTGCACCTGGGCCCCGAGACAGAGACTCGGGGTGTCGCCGGACACCGGACCAAGGGGAAGGCCACCCGCCCCACCCCACCGGAAAGATCTGTCTCCGCTGGACAGCACCGCGACCCCTCCCCGCCCCCCTTTCATCTCCCAGGAGCGCCAGGCGCCCTCCCTTCCCGCCTGCCTCGATGGCCCCGCCCGCAGCACCAAAAGAGCTGGACAAAACGGCGAAAATAGGGAGCGCACGTGCCCTCGGGTTCCAGGAGAGACCACCACAGGGAAAAGCAGGCAGGCGGGCATGCACACAACCCACACAAGGAGGGTGTCTGGGACTGCTCCTCTCCTCCCGCATTCGGGACCCCGGGACTCGGAGCCCCGCGGCAATCCGCGGACCCTGGAGGCCTGCCCCGGGGTCCCAAGGTGACTGACAGCGCCCGGGCACTGCATCCGCAACGGAGCCCAGCCCCGGGCACCACGGCACTCCTGTGGGGAAGCTGCCACTTCAACTCAGCCTCAGAGCGTCTGTCCCAGTCGGTGTCCCATCCTGTGCGTCTGTCCCCCCTCCTACCCAACTCCCAACCCCTGTCTGTCTGTCTTCTGCCACCTCCAGGGAAGTGGTAGCGGCCCCGTGGAGCCACAGATGGCGCTAAGGGGCCTCGCTGCGGGCAAGGAGTAAAAGGAAGTCCACCCAGGCGACGTTTGCAGGAGGCGGGGAGCAGGGGGGAGGCGGGGCCCTGGCGGAGCCGGCCAGCGGGGAGATGCTACGGATGGGAGCAGCCAGGCAGAAGGTTCGAGCTCACCACACAGGGCGGTCCGCCGATCTTGTGGCGCCAGGAGCCTACTCCAGCGTATATGGCCACAGCGGCTTGAACGCGCCCGATCTCCTCTGATCTGGGAAGCGGAGCAGGGTCGGGCCTGGTTAGTACTTGGATGGGGTCCGCCCCGGAATACCGGGTGCCCTAGGCTTTGGCCCGCCACTCCTTTGGCGGCCGCCCTGTCCCTAGTCCTTAGGGAGTGGCCCAGCGCGCCTAATAAACCCACGCCAGGGGTGGCGCTTGGGAGGCTGGAGGGTTAGGGGGAGAGGAATGGGTGGCGCCACACAGCACTACAATCTCGCTGCATCGGCCCCACGCCAGGCCCTTCGGCCCGGGCTCCCCCCCTCCCCGCACCCCCTTCTTAGTCCCCTTCCCTCCCGCAAGCCCTCTGCCAGCAGCCTTTCGTCCCACCCCAACGCCCAAGCCCCGGTCTGTCTGCAGGCGCAGGCCTGCCTCGGACTTGGGCGGCTTTCTCCAGCCAAGGACGTGCTTGGCACCTCGGGACCCAGCCCAGGGGACAACTATCGCTCTGCCTGCACCTGGGCCCCGAGACAGAGACTCGGGGTGTCGCTGGACACCGGACCAAGGGGAAGGCCACCCGCCCCACCCCACCGGAAAGATCTGTCTCCGCTGGACAGCACCGCGACCCCTCCCCGCCCCCCTTTCATCTCCCAGGAGCGCCAGGCGCCCTCCCTTCCCGCCTGCCTCGGTGGCCCCGCCCACAGCACCAAAAGAGCTGGACAAAACGGCGAAAATAGGGAGCGCACGTGCCCTCGGGTTCCAGGAGAGACCACCACAGGGAAAAGCAGGCAGGAGGGCATGCTCACAACCCACACAAGGAGGGTGCCTGGGGCTGCTCCTCTCCTCCTGCATTCGGGACCTTGGGGCTCGGAGCCGGCGGCAATCCGCGGACCCTGGAGGCCTGCCCCGGGGTCCCACGGTGACTGACAGCGCCCAGGCACTGCATCCGCAACGGAGCCCAGCCCCGGGCACCACCGCACTCCGGTGGGGAAGCTGCCACTTCAACTCAGCCTCAGAGCGTCTGTCCCAGTCGGTGTCCCATCCAGTGCGTCCGTCCCCCCTCCTCCCCAACTCGCAACCCCTGTCTGTCTGTCTTCTGCCACCTCCAGGGAAGTGGTAGCGGCCCCGTGGAGCCACAGATGGCGCTAAGGGGCCTCGCTGCGGGCAAGGAGTAAAAGGAAGTCCACCCAGGCGAAATTTGGAGGAGGCGGGGAGCAGTCGGGAGGCGGGGCCCTGGCGGATCCGGCCAGCGGGAGATGCTCCGGATGGGAGCAGCCCGGCAGCCTGGTTCGCGCTCACCATACAGGGCGGTCCGCTGATCTTGTGGCGCCAGGAGCCTGCTCCCAGCGTCTATGGCCACAGCGGCTTGAACGCACCCGATCTCCTCTGATCTGCGAAGCGAAGCAGGGTCGGGCCTAGTTAGTACTTGGATGGGGTCCGCCCCGGAATACCGGGTGCCCTAGGCTTTGGCCCGCCACTCCTTTGGCGGCCGCCCTGTCCCTAGTCCTTAGGGAGTGGCCCAGCGCGCCTAATAAACCCACGCCAGGGGTGGCGCTTGGGAGGCTGGAGGGTTAGGGGGAGAGGAATGGGTGGCGCCACACAGCACTACAATCTCCCTGCATCGGCCCCACGCCAGGCCCTTCGGCCCGGGCTCCCCCCCTCCCCGCACCCCCTTCTTAGTCCCCTTCCCTCCCGCAAGCCCTCTGCCAGCAGCCTTTCGTCCCACCCCAACGCCCAAGCCCCGGTCTGTCTGCAGGCGCAGGCCTGCCTAGGCCTTGGGCGGCTCTCTCCAGCCAAGGACGTGCTTGGCACCTCGGGACCCAGCCCAGGGGACGACTATCGCTCTGCCTGCACCTGGGCCCCGAGACAGAGACTCGGGGTGTCGCCGGACACCGGACCAAGGGGAAGGCCACCCGCCCCACCCCACCGGAAAGATCTGTCTCCGCTGGACAGCACCGCGACCCCTCCCCGCCCCCCTTTCATCTCCCAGGAGCGCCAGGCGCCCTCCCTTCCCGCCTGCCTCGATGGCCCCGCCCGCAGCACCAAAAGAGCTGGACAAAACGGCGAAAATAGGGAGCGCACGTGCCCTCGGGTTCCAGGAGAGACCACCACAGGGAAAAGCAGGCAGGCGGGCATGCACACAACCCACACAAGGAGGGTGTCTGGGACTGCTCCTCTCCTCCCGCATTCGGGACCCCGGGACTCGGAGCCCCGCGGCAATCCGCGGACCCTGGAGGCCTGCCCCGGGGTCCCAAGGTGACTGACAGCGCCCGGGCACTGCATCCGCAACGGAGCCCAGCCCCGGGCACCACGGCACTCCTGTGGGGAAGCTGCCACTTCAACTCAGCCTCAGAGCGTCTGTCCCAGTCGGTGTCCCATCCTGTGCGTCTGTCCCCCCTCCTACCCAACTCCCAACCCCTGTCTGTCTGTCTTCTGCCACCTCCAGGGAAGTGGTAGCGGCCCCGTGGAGCCACAGATGGCGCTAAGGGGCCTCGCTGCGGGCAAGGAGTAAAAGGCAGTCCACCCAGGCGACGTTTGCAGGAGGCGGGGAGCAGGGGGGAGGCGGGGCCCTGGCGGAGCCGGCCAGCGGGGAGATGCTACGGATGGGAGCAGCCAGGCAGAAGGTTCGAGCTCACCACACAGGGCGGTCCGCCGATCTTGTGGCGCCAGGAGCCTACTCCAGCGTATATGGCCACAGCGGCTTGAACGCGCCCGATCTCCTCTGATCTGGGAAGCGGAGCAGGGTCGGGCCTGGTTAGTACTTGGATGGGGTCCGCCCCGGAATACCGGGTGCCCTAGGCTTTGGCCCGCCACTCCTTTGGCGGCCGCCCTGTCCCTAGTCCTTAGGGAGTGGCCCAGCGCGCCTAATAAACCCACGCCAGGGGTGGCGCTTGGGAGGCTGGAGGGTTAGGGGGAGAGGAATGGGTGGCGCCACACAGCACTACAATCTCGCTGCATCGGCCCCACGCCAGGCCCTTCGGCCCGGGCTCCCCCCCTCCCCGCACCCCCTTCTTAGTCCCCTTCCCTCCCGCAAGCCCTCTGCCAGCAGCCTTTCGTCCCACCCCAACGCCCAAGCCCCGGTCTGTCTGCAGGCGCAGGCCTGCCTCGGACTTGGGCGGCTTTCTCCAGCCAAGGACGTGCTTGGCACCTCGGGACCCAGCCCAGGGGACAACTATCGCTCTGCCTGCACCTGGGCCCCGAGACAGAGACTCGGGGTGTCGCTGGACACCGGACCAAGGGGAAGGCCACCCGCCCCACCCCACCGGAAAGATCTGTCTCCGCTGGACAGCACCGCGACCCCTCCCCGCCCCCCTTTCATCTCCCAGGAGCGCCAGGCGCCCTCCCTTCCCGCCTGCCTCGGTGGCCCCGCCCACAGCACCAAAAGAGCTGGACAAAACGGCGAAAATAGGGAGCGCACGTGCCCTCGGGTTCCAGGAGAGACCACCACAGGGAAAAGCAGGCAGGAGGGCATGCTCACAACCCACACAAGGAGGGTGCCTGGGGCTGCTCCTCTCCTCCTGCATTCGGGACCTTGGGGCTCGGAGCCGGCGGCAATCCGCGGACCCTGGAGGCCTGCCCCGGGGTCCCACGGTGACTGACAGCGCCCAGGCACTGCATCCGCAACGGAGCCCAGCCCCGGGCACCACCGCACTCCGGTGGGGAAGCTGCCACTTCAACTCAGCCTCAGAGCGTCTGTCCCAGTCGGTGTCCCATCCAGTGCGTCCGTCCCCCCTCCTCCCCAACTCGCAACCCCTGTCTGTCTGTCTTCTGCCACCTCCAGGGAAGTGGTAGCGGCCCCGTGGAGCCACAGATGGCGCTAAGGGGCCTCGCTGCGGGCAAGGAGTAAAAGGAAGTCCACCCAGGCGAAATTTGGAGGAGGCGGGGAGCAGTCGGGAGGCGGGGCCCTGGCGGATCCGGCCAGCGGGAGATGCTCCGGATGGGAGCAGCCCGGCAGCCTGGTTCGCGCTCACCATACAGGGCGGTCCGCTGATCTTGTGGCGCCAGGAGCCTGCTCCCAGCGTCTATGGCCACAGCGGCTTGAACGCACCCGATCTCCTCTGATCTGCGAAGCGAAGCAGGGTCGGGCCTAGTTAGTACTTGGATGGGGTCCGCCCCGGAATACCGGGTGCCCTAGGCTTTGGCCCGCCACTCCTTTGGCGGCCGCCCTGTCCCTAGTCCTTAGGGAGTGGCCCAGCGCGCCTAATAAACCCACGCCAGGGGTGGCGCTTGGGAGGCTGGAGGGTTAGGGGGAGAGGAATGGGTGGCGCCACACAGCACTACAATCTCCCTGCATCGGCCCCACGCCAGGCCCTTCGGCCCGGGCTCCCCCCCTCCCCGCACCCCCTTCTTAGTCCCCTTCCCTCCCGCAAGCCCTCTGCCAGCAGCCTTTCGTCCCACCCCAACGCCCAAGCCCCGGTCTGTCTGCAGGCGCAGGCCTGCCTAGGCCTTGGGCGGCTCTCTCCAGCCAAGGACGTGCTTGGCACCTCGGGACCCAGCCCAGGGGACGACTATCGCTCTGCCTGCACCTGGGCCCCGAGACAGAGACTCGGGGTGTCGCCGGACACCGGACCAAGGGGAAGGCCACCCGCCCCACCCCACCGGAAAGATCTGTCTCCGCTGGACAGCACCGCGACCCCTCCCCGCCCCCCTTTCATCTCCCAGGAGCGCCAGGCGCCCTCCCTTCCCGCCTGCCTCGATGGCCCCGCCCGCAGCACCAAAAGAGCTGGACAAAACGGCGAAAATAGGGAGCGCACGTGCCCTCGGGTTCCAGGAGAGACCACCACAGGGAAAAGCAGGCAGGCGGGCATGCACACAACCCACACAAGGAGGGTGTCTGGGACTGCTCCTCTCCTCCCGCATTCGGGACCCCGGGACTCGGAGCCCCGCGGCAATCCGCGGACCCTGGAGGCCTGCCCCGGGGTCCCAAGGTGACTGACAGCGCCCGGGCACTGCATCCGCAACGGAGCCCAGCCCCGGGCACCACGGCACTCCTGTGGGGAAGCTGCCACTTCAACTCAGCCTCAGAGCGTCTGTCCCAGTCGGTGTCCCATCCTGTGCGTCTGTCCCCCCTCCTACCCAACTCCCAACCCCTGTCTGTCTGTCTTCTGCCACCTCCAGGGAAGTGGTAGCGGCCCCGTGGAGCCACAGATGGCGCTAAGGGGCCTCGCTGCGGGCAAGGAGTAAAAGGCAGTCCACCCAGGCGACGTTTGCAGGAGGCGGGGAGCAGGGGGGAGGCGGGGCCCTGGCGGAGCCGGCCAGCGGGGAGATGCTACGGATGGGAGCAGCCAGGCAGAAGGTTCGAGGTCACCACACAGGGCGGTCCGCCGATCTTGTGGCGCCAGGAGCCTACTCCAGCGTATATGGCCACAGCGGCTTGAACGCGCCCGATCTCCTCTGATCTGGGAAGCGGAGCAGGATCGGGCCTGGTTAGTACTTGGATGGTGTCCGCCCCGGAATACCGGGTGCCCTAGGCTTTGGCCCGCCACTCCTTTGGCGGCCGCCCTGTCCCTAGTCCTTAGGGAGTGGCCCAGCGCGCCTAATAAACCCACGCCAGAGGTGGCGCTTGGGAGGCTGGAGGGTTAGGGGGAGAGGAATGGGTGGCGCCACACAGCACTACAATCTCGCTGCATCGGCCCCACTCCAGGCCCTTCGGCCCGGGCTCCCCCGCCCTCCGGCACCCCCTTCTTAGTCCCCTTCCCTCCCGCAAGCCCTCTGCCAGCAGCCTTTCGTCCCGCCCCCAACGCCCAAGCCCCTGTCTGTCTGCAGGCGCAGGCCTGCCTCGGACTTGGGCGGCTCTCTCCAGCCAAGGACGTGCTTGGCACCTCGGGACCCAGCCCAGGGGACGACTATCGCTCTGCCTGCACCTGGGCCCCGAGACAGAGACACAGGGTGTCGCCCGGACCAACGGGAAGGCCACCCGCCCCACCCCACCGGAAAGATCTGTCTCCGCTGGACAGCACCGCGACCCCTCTCCGCCCCCCTTTCATCTCCCAGGAGCGCCAGGCGCCCTCCCTTCCCGCCTGCCTCGGTGGCCCCGCCCCCAGCACCAAAAGAGCTGGACAAAACGGCGAAAATAGGGAGCGCAGGTGCCCTCGGGTTCCAGGAGAGACCACCACAGGGAAAAGCAGGCAGGCGAGCATGCACACAACCCACACAAGGAGGGTGTCTGGGACTGCTCCTCTCCTCCCGCATGCGGGACCCCGGGGCTCGGAGCCCGGCTGCAATCCGCGGACCCTGGAGGCCTGCCCCGGGGTCCCACGGTGACTGACAGCGCCCGGGCACTGCATCCGCCACGGAGCCCAGCCCCGGGCACCACGGCACTCCTGTGGGGAAGCTGCCACTTCAACTCAGCCTCAGAGCGTCTGTCCCAGTCGGTGTCCCATGCTGTGCGTCTGTCCCCCCTGCTCCCCAACTCCCAACCCTTGTTTGTCTGTCTTCTTCCACCTCCAGGGAAGTGGCTAGAGTCACTAAGTTAAAAAGACAGAAGACACTAATTAACAAAATCAGAAATGAAAAAGGGGAAGTTATCACGGACACCACAGAAAAACAAAGGATCATCTAAGAATACTGTGAAAAACTATATGCCACCAAATTTAATAACTTAGAAGAAATGGACAAGTTCTTAGAAACATATAGCCTTCAAAGGCTGAACCATGAAGAACTGGAAAATCTAAACAGACCAGTCACCAGTAATGAAATTGAATCAGTCATCCAAAACCTTCCCAAACGCAAAAGTTCGGGACCAGATGGCTTCACTAGTGAATTCTACCAAACCTTCAAACAGGATTTAATACCAATCCTGCTCAAACTCTTCCAAATAATTGAAGAAGAGACAGTACTCCCTAACTCATTTTATGAGGCCAACATTACCTTGATACCAAAACCTGGTAAGGACAACACAAAAAAGAAAACTACAGACCAATATCTCTGATGAATACAGATGCAAAAATTTTAAACAAAATTCTAGCAAATCGAATACAACAATGCATCAGAAAGATGATGCATCACGACCAAGTGGGGTTCATCCCCGGGGCACAAGGATGGTTCAATATCCACAAACCCATCAATATGACACATAACATAAACAAAATAAAGCACAAAAATCATACGATTATATCAATTGATGCAGAAAAAGCATTTGATAAGATACAACATTCATTAATGATTAAAACACTTAATAGGTATAGAAGGAAAATACTTTAACATAATAAAGGCCATATATGACAAGCCCTCAGCTAATCTCATAATTAATGCTATTAAAACTGAAGCCCTTTGCTCTACATTCCGGAACATGACAGGGCTGTCCCCTATCACCTCGGCTTTTCAACATAGTGTTGGAAGTCCTTGCCAGAGCCATCAGGCAAGAGAAAGAAATAAAAGGCATCCAAATTGGGAATGAAGAAGTTAAATTGTTATCTTTTTCGAGGACATGATGCTATATATAGAAAACCCTAAGTCTCCACCAAAAAGATAATAGAAACAAGCAATGAATACAGTAAAGTTGCTGGCTACAAAATCAATGTAAAAAGTCCATTGCATTCCTATATACTAACAACAAAATCTCAGAAAAATAAAAAAAAAAAACAATTCCGTTTCCAATTGCAGCAAAAAGTATAAAATACCTAGAAATAAACTTAACCAAGGATGTGAAGGACCTATATGCTGAAAACTATAAGACATTTTTGAAAGAAATTGAAGAAGAGACAAAGACAAAGACAATAGACATAATGTTAGGATATGTGCTTATATAAATATATGTGTGCATACCATATAAAATACCTAGTAAATATGAACATGCGTACACATTGTAATATACTATGTGTAGTCTAGAAAATATAAAAATTTATCTTATTTATGCATAATAATGTATAGTCTATAACGTACGATACTCCAATAGATGCAGTACATAAAAATACATGTTTTATATATTCAACAAGCAAAAGTGAATATACCGTGGCCAGAAACAAATAACAAGCCCTTAATATAGTTAATACTTAAATAAACATAAAAGTAAACCATAATTTTACATTATCGTATGTACCAAAAGGACATGTATTGAGAGTCTGGAAAAACCAAGTTCTGTTGAGGATGTGGAGCCATTATAACACCAAGTCAGTTCTGGTGGCATGTGGATTGTTACAACCACATTGGAAAACAATCTGCAGTATTTAACAGTCTTTACATTTATAAATAAGAACACAGAGGATCCACTGATCAATGTACATATGCTGGGGTAACTCGGTCATAGGTTTGCCTAAGGACACTTACAAAAATAGGTCACTGCCGTATTGTTCTTTAAAACAAACGAAATGTCTGAAATGCACATCAGTAGGATAATGGATTTTCAAAGTCGCAGTCAGAGTGAAATCCAATATGGTAATTAAAAATAATGCCATTTTATAAAAGCTGGTAATATAAAAACGTCATTCATCATGTCACCTTATTGATAATGCCCCCCTAATATATATATATATATGTAATATATGTAATAACTATTAGTTACAAAATGAAGAAAGAACTGATATGCCTAAACAACTTCAGGCAGAATTTAACTTTTATTGAAGGAAAACAGAGGATTAAAAATGAAGAATAAAACAGAGAAAATATTCTATATGATATTTTTTTTTTATTTTATACTTAATTAATAAATGATCTCAGATATTCCTATACTGAATAGTTGGATCGGGATTCTTGTTTTATTATACTGCTTGCTTATTTTCTATTTCTAATTTACATGTGTCTATTTTTTAAAATGATACATGTGACATAAAATAATATGTGTGACATGTCATATAATGTATAACATATATGTGTACACATACATACACGTGTGTGAAATTGCACTTATATGTATATGTGTGCATATACATACACACATACATGTACATGTATGTTTATATCCATGTACATATACATTTGTATATATGTCTACAAATAAATATACGTATATAATTTTAATAGACATAATATGTTTAAATACATCCTTATATAATTATATGTATATATGCCACATGAAATATATAGAAAATATGAACATGCATATGCATTGTAATATACTATGTGCGGTATAGAAAAGATAAAAATATATGTTATTTATGCATAATAATGTATAATATTAATCTGCAATACTCAAATAGATGCATCATATAAAAATACATGTTTTGTATATTCATAAAGTAAAAGTGAATATGATTTGGCCAGAAACATACAAGAAAACCTTAAGATTGTTAATAATTAAATAAACATGAAACTAAACCATAATTTTAAATTTTTGTGTGTTCCAGAATGGCAGATATTGAGAATCTGAAATAACCATGTTCTGTTGAAAGGGTGGAGTCTTTATAACTCCTAGTCAGTGCTGGTGGAAATGTGGATTGGTACAATCCTTAGGAAAACAATTTGCATTATTTTCAGTCTTTATATTTATAAATGAGAACACAGAGGATCCACTCATCACAGTACATATCATGGAGAAATTCGATCATAGGTTTACTTGGGGATGTTTACAAAAGAAGGTGCCTGACATACTGTTCTTTAAAATAAACACGATACAACTCAAATGACCATCAATAGGATAACGGATTGTAAAAGTCGCAGTCAGAGTGAAATAAAATATGGTAATTAAAATAATAGCATGATATCAAAAAGCTAGTAATATAAAAACGGCATTGAGTATGTCACCATATTGATAATGTCCCCGTACTATATATATGATATATGTAATAACTATTGGCTATACTATGAAGAAAGAAATGATGTGCTTAAACAAATTCAGGTAGTTTTGAACTTGTAATGAAAAGAAACAAGAGGAAAAAAAAGTGAGGAATTAGACACAGAAAATACCCTGTATCACATTATGTTTTTCATTTTACATTCAATTAATACATAATCTCAGATATTCCTATACCGAATAGTTCGATCTGGATCCTTGTCTTATTATATTGCTTACTTATTTACTTAATTCTAATGTATGTGTTGCTATTTTTAAAAAATATTATATGTGGCATACAATAATGTGACATCATATATATTTTATGTGACATATATTAATATATGAGACATATGCAATAGAATATATTTGAAAATGTCAATATGTCATTAATATATGTGACACATGACATATAATATGACATATATGTGTATATGTGTAAATATGTACATATACATATATGTACACGTATACAGATACATATACATGTATATTGATATACATATACATATGTATGTGTACATATACCTATACATATATCATAGTAATAGACATAATGTTAGGATATGTGCTTATATAAATATATGTGTGCATACCATATAAAATACCTAGTAAATATGAACATGCGTATACATTGTAATATACTATGTGTAGTAGAGAAAATATAAAAATTTATCTTATTTATGCATAATAATGTATAGTCTATAACGTACGATACTCCAATAGATGCAGTACATAAAAATACATGTTTTATATATTCAACAAGCAAAAGTGAATATACCGTGGCCAGAAACAAATAACAAGCCCTTAATATAATTAATACTTAAATAAACATAAAACTAAACCATAATTTTACATTATCGTATGTACCAAAAGGACATGTATTGAGAGTCTGGAAAAACCAAGTTCTGTTGAGGATGTGGAGCCATTATAACACCAAGTCAGTTCTGGTGGCATGTGGATTGTTACAACCACATTGGAAAACAATCTGCAGTATTTTAACAGTCTTTACATTTATAAATAAGAACACAGAGGATCCACTGATCAATGTACATATGCTGGGGTAACTCGGTCATAGGTTTGCCTAAGGACACTTACAAAAATAGGTCACTGCCGTATTGTTCTTTAAAATAAACGAAATGTCTGAAATGCACATCAGTAGGATAATGGATTTTAAAAGTCGCAGTCAGTGTGAAATCAAATATGGTAATTAAAAATAATGCCATTTTATAAAAGCTGGTAATATAAAAACGGCATTCATCATATCACCTTGTTGATAATGCCCCCCTAATATATATATATATATTCATATATATATATATAATATATGTAATAACTATTAGTTACAAAATGAAGAAAGAACTGATATGCCTAAACAACTTCAGGCAGAATTTAACTTTTATTGAAGGAAAACAGAGGATTAAAAATGAAGAATAAAACAGAGAAAATATCCTATATGATATTTTTTTTTATTTTATACTTAATTAATAAATGATCTCAGATATTCCTATACTGAATAGTTGGATCGGGATTCTTGTTTTATTATACTGCTTGCTTATTTTCTATTTCTAATTTACATGTGTCTATTTTTTAAAATGATACATGTGACATAAAATAATATATGTGACATGTCATATAATGTATAACATATATGTGTACACGTGCGTACACATACATACACGTGTGTAAAATTGCACTTATATGTATATGTGTGCATATACATACACATACATGTACATGTATGTTTATATCCATGTACATATACATTTGTATATATGTCTACAAATAAATATACGTATATAATTTTAATAGACATAATATGTTTAAATACATCCTTATATAATTATATGTATATATGCCACATGAAATATATAGAAAATATGAACATGCATATGCATTGTAATATACTATGTGCGGTATAGAAAAGATAAAAATATATGTTATTTATGCATAATAATGTATAATATTAATCTGCAATACTCAAATAGATGCATCATATAAAAATACATGTTTTGTATATTCATAAAGTAAAAGTGAATATGATTTGGCCAGAAACATACAAGAAACCCTTAAGATTGTTAATAATTAAATAAACATGAAACTAAACCATAATTTTAAATTTTTGTGTGTTCCAGAATGGCAGATATTGAGAATCTGAAATAACCATGTTCTGTTGAAAGGGTGGAGTCTTTATAACTCCTAGTCAGTGCTGGTGGAAATGTGGATTGGTACAATCCTTAGGAAAACAATTTGCATTATTTTCAGTCTTTACATTTATAAATGAGAACACAGAGGATCCACTCATCACAGTACATATCATGGAGAAATTCGATCATAGGTTTACTTGGGGATGTTTACAAAAGAAGGTGCCTGACATACTGTTCTTTAAAATAAACACGATACAACTCAAATGACCATCAATAGGATAACGGATTGTAAAAGTCGCAGTCAGAGTGAAATAAAATATGGTAATTAAAATAATAGCATGATATCAAAAAGCTAGTAATATAAAAACGGCATTGAGTATGTCACCATATTGATAATGTCCCCGTACTATATATATGATATATGTAATAACTATTGGCTATACTATGAAGAAAGAAATGATGTGCTTAAACAAATTCAGGTAGTTTTGAACTTGTAATGAAAAGAAACAAGAGGAAAAAAAAGTGAGGAATTAGACACAGAAAATACCCTGTATCACATTATGTTTTTCATTTTACATTCAATTAATACATAATCTCAGATATTCCTATACCGAATAGTTCGATCTGGATCCTTGTCTTATTATATTGCTTACTTATTTACTTAATTCTAATGTATGTGTTGCTATTTTTAAAAAATATTATATGTGGCATACAATAATGTGACATCATATATATTTAATGTGACATATATTAATATATGAGACATATGCAATAGAATATATTTGAAAATGTCAATATGTCATTAATATATGTGACACATGACATATAATATGACATATATGTGTATATGTGTAAATATGTACATATACATATATGTACACGTATACAGATACATATACATGTATATTGATATACATATACATATGTATGTGTACATATACCTATACATATATCATAGTAATAGACATAATGTTAGGATATGTGCTTATATAAATATATGTGTGCATACCATATAAAATACCTAGTAAATATGAACATGCGTATACATTGTAATATACTATGTGTAGTAGAGAAAATATAAAAATTTATCTTATTTATGCATAATAATGTATAGTCTATAACGTACGATACTCCAATAGATGCAGTACATAAAAATACATGTTTTATATATTCAACAAGCAAAAGTGAATATACCGTGGCCAGAAACAAATAACAAGCCCTTAATATAATTAATACTTAAATAAACATAAAACTAAACCATAATTTTACATTATCGTATGTACCAAAAGGACATGTATTGAGAGTCTGGAAAAACCAAGTTCTGTTGAGGATGTGGAGCCATTATAACACCAAGTCAGTTCTGGTGGCATGTGGATTGTTACAACCACATTGGAAAACAATCTGCAGTATTTTAACAGTCTTTACATTTATAAATAAGAACACAGAGGATCCACTGATCAATGTACATATGCTGGGGTAACTCGGTCATAGGTTTGCCTAAGGACACTTACAAAAATAGGTCACTGCCGTATTGTTCTTTAAAATAAACGAAATGTCTGAAATGCACATCAGTAGGATAATGGATTTTCAAAGTCGCAGTCAGTGTGAAATCAAATATGGTAATTAAAAATAATGCCATTTTATAAAAGCTGGTAATATAAAAACGGCATTCATCATATCACCTTGTTGATAATGCCCCCCTAATATATATATATATATATTCATATATATATATAATATATGTAATAACTATTAGTTACAAAATGAAGAAAGAACTGATATGCCTAAACAACTTCAGGCAGAATTTAACTTTTATTGAAGGAAAACAGAGGATTAAAAATGAAGAATAAAACAGAGAAAATATCCTATATGATATTTTTTTTTATTTTATACTTAATTAATAAATGATCTCAGATATTCCTATACTGAATAGTTGGATCGGGATTCTTGTTTTATTATACTGCTTGCTTATTTTCTATTTCTAATTTACATGTGTCTATTTTTTAAAATGATACATGTGACATAAAATAATATATGTGACATGTCATATAATGTATAACATATATGTGTACACGTGCGTACACATACATACACGTGTGTAAAATTGCACTTATATGTATATGTGTGCATATACATACACATACATGTACATGTATGTTTATATCCATGTACATATACATTTGTATATATGTCTACAAATAAATATACGTATATAATTTTAATAGACATAATATGTTTAAATACATCCTTATATAATTATATGTATATATGCCACATGAAATATATAGAAAATATGAACATGCATATGCATTGTAATATACTATGTGCGGTATAGAAAAGATAAAAATATATGTTATTTATGCATAATAATGTATAATATTAATCTGCAATACTCAAATAGATGCATCATATAAAAATACATGTTTTGTATATTCATAAAGTAAAAGTGAATATGATTTGGCCAGAAACATACAAGAAACCCTTAAGATTGTTAATAATTAAATAAACATGAAACTAAACCATAATTTTAAATTTTTGTGTGTTCCAGAATGGCAGATATTGAGAATCTGAAATAACCATGTTCTGTTGAAAGGGTGGAGTCTTTATAACTCCTAGTCAGTGCTGGTGGAAATGTGGATTGGTACAATCCTTAGGAAAACAATTTGCATTATTTTCAGTCTTTACATTTATAAATGAGAACACAGAGGATCCACTCATCACAGTACATATCATGGAGAAATTCGATCATAGGTTTACTTGGGGATGTTTACAAAAGAAGGTGCCTGACATACTGTTCTTAAAAATAAACACGATACAACTCAAATGACCATCAATAGGATAACGGATTATAAAAGTCGCAGTCAGAGTGAAATAAAATATGGTAATTAAAATAATAGCATGATATCAAAAAGCTAGTAATATAAAAACGGCTTGAGTATGTCACCATATCGATAATGTCCCCGTACTATATATATGATATATGTAATAACTATTGGCTATACTATGAAGAAAGAAATGATGTGCTTAAACAAATTCAGGTAGTTTTGAACTTGTAATGAAAAGAAACAAGAGGAAAAAAAAGTGAGGAATTAGACACAGAAAATACCCTGTATCACATTATGTTTTTCATTTTACATTCAATTAATACATAATCTCAGATATTCCTATACCGAATAGTTCGATCTGGATCCTTGTCTTATTATATTGCTTACTTATTTACTTAATTCTAATGTATGTGTTGCTATTTTTAAAAAATATTATATGTGGCATACAATAATGTGACATCATATATATTTTATGTGACATATATTAATATATGAGACATATGCAATAGAATATATTTGAAAATGTCAATATGTCAATAATATATGTGACACATGACATATAATATGACATATATGTGTATATGTGTAAATATGTACATATACATATATGTACACGTATACAGATACATATACATGTATATTGATATACATATACATATGTATGTATACATATACCTATACATATATCATAGTAATAGACATAATGTTAGGATATGTGCTTATATAAATATATGTGTGCATACCATATAAAATACCTAGTAAATATGAACATGCGTATACATTGTAATATACTATGTGTAGTAGAGAAAATATAAAAATTTATCTTATTTATGCATAATAATGTATAGTCTATAACGTACGATACTCCAATAGATGCAGTACATAAAAATACATGTTTTATATATTCAAGAAGCAAAAGTGAATATACCGTGGCCAGAAACAAATAACAAGCCCTTAATATAATTAATACTTAAATAAACATAAAACTAAACCATAATTTTACATTATCGTATGTACCAAAAGGACATGTATTGAGAGTCTGGAAAAACCAAGTTCTGTTGAGGATGTAAAGCCATTATAACACCAAGTCAGTTCTGGTGGCATGTGGATTGTTACAACCACATTGGAAAACAATCTGCAGTATTTTAACAGTCTTTACATTTATAAATAAGAACACAGAGGATCCACTGATCAATGTACATATGCTGGGGTAACTCGGTCATAGGTTTGCCTAAGGACACTTACAAAAATAGGTCACTGCCGTATTGTTCTTTAAAATAAACGAAATGTCTGAAATGCACATCAGTAGGATAATGGATTTTAAAAGTCGCAGTCAGAGTGAAATCAAATATGGTAATTAAAAATAATGCCATTTTATAAAAGCTGGTAATATAAAAACGGCATTCATCATATCACCTTGTTGATAATGCCCCCCTAATATATATATATATATATATATATATATATATATATATATATATATATATATTCATATATATATATATATATAATATATGTAATAACTATTAGTTACAAAATGAAGAAAGAACTGATATGCCTAAACAACTTCAGGCAGAATTTAACTTTTATTGAAGGAAAACAGAGGATTAAAAATGAGGAATAAAACAGAGAAAATATCCTATATGATATTTTTTTTTGATTTTATACTTAATTAATAAATGATCTCAGATATTCCTATACTGAATAGTTGGATCGGGATTCTTGTTTTATTATACTGCTTGCTTATTTTCTATTTCTAATTTACATGTGTCTATTTTTTAAAATGATACATGTGACATAAAATAATATATGTGACATGTCATATAATGTATAACATATATGCGTACACGTGCGTACACATACATACACGTGTGTTAAATTGCACTTATATGTATATGTGTGCATATACATACACACATACATGTACATGTATGTTTATATCCATATACATATACATTTGTATATATGTCTACAAATAAATATACGTATATAATTTTAATAGACATAATATGTTTAAATACATCCTTATATAATTATATGTATATATGCCACATGAAATATATAGAAAATATGAACATGCATATGCATTGTAGTATACTATGTGCGGTATAGAAAAGATAAAAATATATGTTATTTATGCATAATAATGTATAATATTAATCTGCAATACTCAAATAGATGCATCATATAAAAATACATGTTTTGTATATTCATAAAGTAAAAGTGAATATGATTTGGCCAGAAACATACAAGAAACCCTTAAGATTGTTAATAATTAAATAAACATGAAACTAAACCATAATTTTAAATTTTTGTGTGTTCCAGAATGGCAGATATTGAGAATCTGAAGTAACCATGTTCTGTTGAAATGGTGGAGTCTTTGTAACTCCTAGTCAGTGCTGGTGGAAATGTGGATTGGTACAATCCTTAGGAAAACAATTTGCATTATTTTCAGTCTTTACATTTATAAATGAGAACACAGAGGATCCACTCATCACAGTACATATCATGGAGAAATTCGATCATAGGTTTACTTGGGGATGTTTACAAAAGAAGGTGCCTGACATACTGTTCTTAAAAATAAACACGATACAACTCAAATGACCATCAATAGGATAACGGATTATAAAAGTCGCAGTCAGAGTGAAATAAAATATGGTAATTAAAATAATAGCATGATATCAAAAAGCTAGTAATATAAAAACGGCATTGAGTATGTCACCATATTGATAATGTCCCCGTCCTATATATATGATATATGTAATAACTATTGGCTATACTATGAAGAAAGAAATGATGTGCTTAAACAAATTCAGGTAGTTTTGAACTTGTAATGAAAAGAAACAAGAGGAAAAAAAAGTGAGGAATTAGACACAGAAAATACCCTGTATCACATTATGTTTTTCATTTTACATTCAATTAATACATAATCTCAGATATTCCTATACCGAATAGTTCGATCTGGATCCTTGTCTTATTATATTGCTTACTTATTTACTTAATTCTAATGTATGTGTTGCTATTTTTAAAAAATATTATATGTGGCATACAATAATGTGACATCATATATATTTTATGTGACATATATTAATATATGAGACATATGCAATAGAATATATGTGACAATGTCAATATGTCAATAATATATGTGACACATGACATATAATATGACATATATATGTATATGTGTAAATATGTACATATACATATATGTACACGTATACAGATACATATACATGTATATTGATATACATATACATATGTATGTATACATATACCTATACATATATCATAGTAATAGACATAATGTTAGGATATGTGCTTATATAAATATATGTGTGCATACCATATAAAATACCTAGTAAATATGAACATGCGTATACATTGTAATATACTATGTGTAGTCTAGAAAATATAAAAATTTATCTTATTTATGCATAATAATGTATAGTCTATAACGTACGATACTCCAATAGATGCAGTACATAAAAATACATGTTTTATATATTCAACAATCAAAAGTGAATATACCGTGGCCAGAAACAAATAACAAGCCCTTAATATAGTTAATACTTAAATAAACATAAAACTAAACCATAATTTTACATTATCGTAGGTACCAAAAGGACATGTATTGAGAGTCTGGAAAAACCAAGTTCTGTTGAGGATGTGGAGCCATTATAACACCAAGTCAGTTCTGGTGGCATGTGGATTGTTACAACCACATTGGAAAACAATCTGCAGTATTTTAACAGTCTTCACATTTATAAATAAGAACACAGAGGATCCACTGATTAATGTACATATGCTGGGGTAACTCGGTCATAGGTTTGCCTAAGGACACTTACAAAAATAGGTCACTGCCGTATTGTTCTTTAAAATAAACGAAATGTCTGAAATGCACATCAGTAGGATAATGGATTTTAAAAGTCGCAGTCAGAGTCAAATCCAATATGGTAATTAAAAATAATGCCATTTTATAAAAGCTGGTAATATAAAAACGTCATTCATCGTGTCACCTTGTTGATAATGCCCCCCTAATATATATATATATATATATATATATATATATATATATATATATATATATATGTAATATATGTAATATATGTAATAACTATTAGTTACAAAATGAAGAAAGAACTGATATGCCTAAACAACTTCAGGCAGAATTTAACTTTTATTGAAGGAAAACAGAGGATTCAAAATGAGGAATAAAACAGAGAAAATATCCTATATGATATTTTTTTTTGATTTTATACTTAATTAATAAATGATCTCAGATATTCCTATACTGAATAGTTGGATCGGGATTCTTGTTTTATTATACTGCTTGCTTATTTTCTATTTCTAATTTACATGTGTCTATTTTTTAAAATGATACATGTGACATAAAATAATATATGTGACATGTCATATAATGTATAACATATATGTGTACACGTGCGTACACATACATACACGTGTGTAAAATTGCACTTATATGTATATGTGTGCATATACATACACACATACATGTACATGTATGTTTATATCCATGTACATATACATTTGTATATATGTCTACAAATAAATATACATATATAATTTTAATAGACATAATATGTTTAAATACATCCTTATATAATTATATGTATATATGCCACATGAAATATATAGAAAATATGAACATGCATATGCATTGTAATATACTATGTGCGGTATAGAAAAGATAAAAATATATGTTATTTATGCATAATAATGTATAATATTAATCTGCAATACTCAAATAGATGCATCATATAAAAATACATGTTTTGTATATTCATAAAGTAAAAGTGAGTATGATTTGGCCAGAAACATACAAGAAACCCTTAAGATTGTTAATAATTAAATAAACATGAAACTAAACCATAATTTTAAATTTTTGTGTGTTCCAGAATGGCAGATATTGAGAATCTGAAATAACCATGTTCTGTTGAAAGGGTTCAGTCTTTATAACTCCTAGTCAGTGCTGGTGGAAATGTGGATTGGTACAATCCTTAGGAAAACAATTTGCATTATTTTCAGTCTTTACATTTATAAATGAGAACACAGAGGATCCACTCATCACAGTACATATCATGGAGAAATTCGATCATAGGTTTACTTCGGGATTTTTACAAACGAAGGCGACTGACATACTGTTCTTTAAAATAAACACGATACAACTCAAATGATCATCAATAGGATAACGGATTTTAAAAGACCCAGTCAGAGTGAAATAAAATATGGTAATTAAAAATAATATCATTACATAAAAAGCTAGTAATATAAAAACGGCATTGAGTATGTCACCATATCGATAATGTCCCCGTACTATATATATGATATATGTAATAACTATTGGTTATACTATGAAGAAAGCAATGATATGCTTAAACAAATTCAGGTAGTTTTGAACTTGTAATGAAAAGAAACAAGAGGAAAAAAAAGTGAGGAATTAAACACAGAAAATATCCTGTATCACATATGTTTTACATTTTACATTCAATTAATACATAATCTCAGATATTCCTGTACCGAATAGTTCGATCGGGATCCTTGTCTTATTATATTGCTTACTTATTTACTTAATTCTAATGTATGTGTTTATATTTTTAAAAAATTTTATATGCAGCATGCAATAATATATGTGACATGTCATATATTTTGTGACATATATTAATATATGAGACATATGCCATAGAATATATGACAATGTCAATGTCAATAATATGTGACACATGACATATAACATGACATATATATGTATGAGTAAATATGTACACATGTACATATATATGTACACGTATACAGATACATATACATGTATATGTATATTGATATACATATACATATGTATGTATACATATACATATACATATATAATAGTAATAGACATAATGTTAGGATATGTGCTTATATAAATATATGTGTACATACCATATAAAATACATAGTAAATATGAACATGGATATACATTGTAATATACTATGTGTAGTCGAGAAAATATAAAATTTTGTTATTTATGCGTAATAATGTATAATATATAACGTACGATACTCCAATAGATGCAGTACATAAAAATACATGTTTTGTATATTCGACAAGCAAAAGTGTATCTACAGTGGCCAGAAACAAATAACAAGCCCTTAATATAGTTAATACTTAAATAAACATAAAACTAAACCATAATTTTACATTATCGTAGGTACCAAAAGGACATGTATTGAGAGTCTGGAAAAACCAAGTTCTGTTGAGGATGTGGAGCCATTATAACACCAAGTCCGTTCTGGTGGCATGTGGATTGTTACAACCACAATGGAAAACAATCTGCAGTATTTTAACAGTCTTTACATTTATAAATAAGAACACAGAGGATCCACTGATCAATGTACATATGCTGGGGTAACTCGGTCATAGGTTTGCCTAAGGACACTTACAAAAATAGGTCACTGCCGTATTGTTCTTTTAAATAAACGAAATGTCTGAAATGCACATCAGTAGGATAATGGATTTTAAAAGTCGCAGTCAGAGTCAAATGAAATATGGTAATTAAAAATAATGCCATTTTATAAAAGCTAGTAATATAAAAACGTCATTCTGCATTTCACCTTATTGATAATGTCCCCGTAATATATATATATAATACGTAATATATATAAATATAATATATATACATATATACATATATACATATATACATATATACATATATACATATATATACATATATAAACAATATATACATATATATACATATATACATATATATATGTAATAACTATTACAATATGAAGAAAGAACTGATATTCCTAAACAAATTCAGGCAGTGTTTAACTTTTAATGACGAAAAACGGAGGATTAAAAATGAGGAATAAAACAAGGAAACTATCCTATATGATATATATTTTTTTGATTTTATAGTTAATTAATAATAATCTCAGATATTCCTATACTGAATAGTTGGATAGGGATTTTTGTTTTATTATAGTGCTTGCTTATTTACTATTTGTAATTTACATGTGTCTTTTTTTTAAAAAATGATATTATAACACCAAGTCAGTGCTGGTGGAATGTGGATTGTTACAACCACATTGGAAAACAATCCGCAGTATTTTAATAGTCTTTACATTTATAAATAAGAAAACAGGGCACCCACTCATCCCTGTACATATCCTGGGGCAACTTGATCATAGGTTTACCTGGGGACATTTATAAAAAAGTTCACTGCCGTATTGTTCTTTAAAATCAACATGAAACAACTCAAATCATCATCAATAGGAGAAAGGATTTTAAACGTCGCAGTCACACTGACATAAAACATGGTAATTAAAAATACCATTTTATAAAAAGCTAGTAACATTAAAACAGCATGTAGTATGTCACCATACTGATAATGTCCCGGTACTATATATATAATATATGTAATAACTATTGGTTGTAATATGAAGAATGTAATTATATGCTTAAACAAATTCAGGTAGTATTTAACTTTAAAGGAAGGATAACAAGAGAATTAAAAATGAGAAATAATACAAGAAAATATCCTATATGATATATTTTTTAATTTTATATTTAATTAATAAAATGATCTCAGATATTCCTATACTGAATAGACGGATCACGATCCTTGTCTCGTTATATTGCTAACTTATTTCTAATGTATATGTTGCTACTTTTAAAAAATAATATATGTGACATATAATACTATATGTGACTTATGTCATGTAACACATATGCTATAAAATAATATGTTACATATATGTCATACAATACATGACATATATGTGTACTTATATGTACATATATGCATCTATACACATACGTATGTATATATGTATTCATATACATATACATATAGAATTTTAATAGATATAATGTGTTAGGATATGTGCTTATACAAGTAGATGTACACATACCATATAAAATATATAATATGAACATTCATATACATTGTAATATACTATGTGTACTATAGAAAATATAAAAATATGTTATGTATATAGTAATGTATAATATATAACATACAATACTCAAATAGTTACAGTATAAAAAAATACATGTTTTATATATTCAAAAAACGAAGGTGAATATAGTTTGGCCAGAAACATATAAGAAGCCCTTAATATTGTTAATAATTAAATAAACAAAAAACTAATATATAGCATCCACTCATCCCTGTACATACCCTGGGCAAACTCTATCATAGGTGTACCTGGGGACAATTACAAAACAAGGTCACTGCCATATTGTTCTTTAACATAAACACGAAACACCTCAAATCATCATCAATAGGAGAATGGATTTTAAAAGACGCAGTCACACTGAAATAAAATATGGTAATTAAAGATAATGCCATTTTATAAAAACCTAGTAATATCAAAACGGCATGAAGTATGTCACCATATTGATAATGTCCTTGTACTCTATATGTAATATATGTAATAACTATTGGTTATAATATGAAGAATGCAATGATATGCTTAAACAAATTCAGGTAGTATTTAAAATTAATGAAGTGAAACAAGAGAGGTAAAACTGACGAATAACACACAGAAAATATGCTATATGATATATTTTTTAAATTTATACTTAATTAATAAATAGATCTCAGATATTCCTATCCTGAATAGTTGGATTGGGATCCTTGTCTTATTATATTGCTTACTTATTTACTTATTTCTAATGTATATGTTGCTATTTTTAAAATAACGTGACATATGTCAATGTGTCAATACTCTATGACATATCTCATATAATATATGACATATATATGTACATATATATGTACATCTATAGGAGGGAAAGCCAAGAGCCAAGTGAGGAAGTCAAAGATAGAGGGCTGAGACACCTTGTGGCTACACTTCAGGTATTGCTGCAGGGTGGTAGTGTGTCCTTGTGAACCAAGTTCCTGGTCGGCGCGGATTTTGTCTTGCGCCCAGTGGCACTTAAGCCTCATGTCCCAGACTTGAACCGAGTCATTTTCCCACTGGAGACTTCTTTAAGGTAGAGGATGCCTTAGAGCCTTTTAAAGGTCTGTCTCGGGCCCACCAAATTGTGTGGCAGACGGGGTCTCAGCCAGAGAAAGGAATTAGAGAAACAAGAAAGAAAGAAAAGTACCTTGAATCCAGTGGATCCGAGTCACAACTTCAGAAAGATGTTACGGGGAATGACGTTGCACCTCACTTCTTTGGTCTTCTAGAAGGAAAGAATTCAGTCAAGAGAGAGTTTGTGCAGCATACAACAACAAGAAGTTTATTAGTGAAAGCAAGCATGGTCGGACATGGAGCAGGCCCACCCAAGGGAGGGAAACAGACTCTCCTTAGTTTCTGTGAAAGCTTTTGTTTCTGTGTGGTGAACTGTCTCACCCCTGCCCTCTCTAGTGCCTCTCATTGTCTTGGTGGCATGCCTCGTACTCCCTTCTTGCTCCCAAGGTTGTCAGAGCTCATAACAATACACGGAGAAGAATTGTGTACATTCTGGTAAGCAGGATGGTCTCTCTCTCTCTCTCTCTCTCTCTCTCTCTCTCTCTCTCTCTCTCTCTCTCACTTACAACAACACATCCTTTGCTTCAGTTGCATGTGAGAGCCTGGAATCCTGCAGTGCTGGTAAGACACTGGCGACCTAAGTGAGGGCAGCTGCAAGGGGTCTTGAGCTAAGGAGGAAATCCAGCCAGGGGCTTGCTAACCTGGTTTGGCCTCTCCTTCTCCTGCTCATTGCTATCTCTGTACCTATCCTATCACAACTGGTCCCAAGGATCCCCCCTCCCGTTCGCTCAAACTGAGTGTTGGTACCTACGTGTAAGGTCTTCGTCATTAGTGTCAGTGTCTGAGCAGCTTTCCACCAGCCCGTCTTTACAAACAGAAAAATAAACAATAAAGTTATTAGAAAGACTTTCTCCACCATCCTCCACATCCACTGGAGGCTATTGAGAGTTGTAGAGCATTACCACGATATTTCCTCCAGGTTCTCAGACCATCTGTGGGATCTGTGGGGTCAGAGCCCTTCAACAAGACGTTGGTCACAGATGCCATTTCTATAATCAGGCAGATGCTGCAGGAATTACCTTTCAACTACTCACTCCCACTGGCCCACAATTGCTCCCCCTCCAATCTTATTCACCTGAAATTGCAGCTCTTATGTATAAACTTGAGTGTGGTATACGTGACTGAGCAGTTGGAAGTTTTAATTTATTTGAACTCATATAATTAATTAATGATCAAGTAAAAAGAAATTAAAAACAATCACACTGGGCCACTGGCTGCCACGATGCATAGCCCATCTCTAGAACTGAAAGGTGTGCAAGGTGTGCCCTCCCCTCCCAGCTTGCTCCATCCGAGTGGTTTTGGGGCCTGATCTGATCATTTACTTGCAGGAACTTCAGGACTCCTGTGCATGTGCCGGGCGCTACTTCAGGCTCTGGCGATCCTCCAAGTGTAAGGTCAAAACCAGATCTTACAGGATCCCCAGAGGGGCCCCACCTGCAGACACAGCTGAGAGCATGGCTGGCACACCTGTGTGCGACACCATCAGAGTTTTGGGTGGGGGCACTTCCCTGACTTCTGAAGCCCACGCTTCTCACCCCTAACTCTGAAGTGGAGCTGAGGGAGGCAGTGGCAAAGACCTCTCAGTGGGTGAACGACTTTTTCAATGATAACTGGAAAACATTGCTGAAAGAGTTTTTAAGAGCACAAATAATTGAAATGACGCACTGTGTTCATGGGTTGGAAGACTTAATAATGTTACTATTTCCGTACAACCCAAAAGGATCTACAGATTCAGTGCAAGACCGCTCAAAAGCCATGTGTTATTTGTACTTAATACAAAGAGAAAAACACCCTAAAATACATGTGGAGCCACAAAGCACGCGGTTAGGCAAAATGATGTTCAGATTGAAGAACAAAGGGACAGAGTACAAACTTCCTGGCTTCAAAAACATGACAAAGCAACAGTAATCCACACAGAATGGTACTGACATAAAAACAGACACATCGATCTGTGAAAGTAAAGCGAGGGCCAAGACATACAGCCTCGTCCACATGTCATGTAATGTACGAGCAGGGAAGCAACAATGGAGTAAAGACAGTGTATTTAATAAATACTTTTGGAAAATTGGACAGATAAATGCAAAACCATGAAACTAGGTCATCTTATTACTCCATATACAAGAATAAACTAAAAATAAATTTGATTTAAATGTAAGACAATGCCAACCTTCCAATCAGTGATATGTTGAAGGAATCACCCTCTTGTTCCCACTGGCCCACAATTGCTCTCCCCTCCAAACTCATCAACCTGCAATTGCAGCTGTTGTATACAAACTTGAGTGTAGCTCCTGTGACTGCACAACTCGATATTTATTTTCTTTTAATTCATTGAGTTAATAAATGATCAAGTGAAATAAATTGCAAGCGGCACAGCTGGCCACTGGCTTCCCCAGCGGATTGGCCAAAGCAAGAACTGAAAGATGTGGAAGGTGTCTTCTCCCCTCCCCAGATTGTTCCTGCAGAGTTGTTCGCAGATCTGAACTGATCATTCACTCACAGGAATTCAAAAACTGATGTGCATGTGCCAGGTGCTTCTGCAGACTCTGGGGACACTCAAACAGTAAGGTCAAAACCAGCTATTAAAGGATTCGCAGCAGGGGGTCCGACTGCAAACGGAGAAGACCAGCAGGGCTGGTACCCCTCTGCTAGGTGGAATCAGAGAAGTGGTCTGAGTAGGGGCCACTTTGCTGTCCTCAGGTATCCCCACTTCATCCACCTGAACAATGGAGTAGAGCAGGAGGAAGTCAGTGGCAAAGTCCCCTAAGAGGGTGAATGACTTGTACTGTGAAAACTACACAGAATTGCTGCAACAGTAAAAAAGGACAGAAAATTTGAATGGTACGTTGTGTGCCTGGCTTGGAAGGCTTACTATCGTTACCATTCCCATACAACTCAAAGGGATCTGCCGAGTCAGTGCAACTCCTATGAAAAGCTCAATGCCATTTCTACAGAGATAGAAAAAACAAATCAAAAAATGGTTATGGAACTACAAAGAACCCCTGTAGCCAAAAGCATCTTGAGAAGGAAGAACAAAGATAGAAGCTCAATTCTTTCTGGCTTCACAACACATGGCAATGCTACAGGAATCTACAGAAAACAGTATGCTGCTGGTATAAAGGCAGACACATTGTTCTGTGGAACAAAAGACAAAATTCTCAAACACACATATATGACCAAATGATTTTCAAGAACGGTGCCAATATCACTCCATCGAAGAAGGGAAATCTCTTCAGCAATCAACACAATGGCAAGGCACCCCCACAGAACAGGAGAAAACACTTGGAAACCTCACATATGAAAAGGAGCTAATATCCAAAATATGTATGACACGCCAAAACTTCATTATAAAGAAAAAAAGGATAGGACCCGATTGAAGAAGGGGAAAAGACTGAAAAAAAGAAATTTATACAAAGAAGACATACAAGTGACCAACAGACCTTTGAAAAGATGCTCGACAGCACAAAGCACCAAGGAAATAAGAATCAAAAGGACAGTGGACTACTGCCCAACCCCCGTTAGACTGTATTAGTCAGAAGGAGAAAAGTAATGTATTGGCGAGGATGGGAAAACACTGGATCCTTTCTGCACTGTTAGTGGGCAGGTAAAGTGGAGCAGTCATCGTGGAAAACAGTACTGAGGTTCCTCCCACTATTACAAATAGAACAACCCCACGACACACCCATCGCACTTTTGGGTATACATCCCACGGGAATGAAATCAGCATCTCCAGGCGATAACTGCACGGCCCTGATCACGTCTGCATTGCTCAGAATAACACAGACCCGGAGAAACAGCCCCTGCGTCCAGGGACAGGTGAGTGCATAAAGAAAAGGTGGTACATGCCTACACTGGAATTGCATTCCCCTTGAAACATGAAGGGAATCCTGCCATTGGCAGCAACAGGAATAAACCCGGAGGACAGTATTCCACGAGATATAAGCCAGTCGGAACAAGAAAAGAAGACACACACACACAAATAGTTTCTGATTCCATTTAAATGAGTTTCTAAAATAGTCAAATTTATAGACAAGAGAGTACAAGGGTGGTTGCCAAGAATTGAGGGGACAAAGAAATATAAAGTTAGGCTGAAAGGGTGTACAGTTCCAGCCATGTGAGATGAAAACCATTTAGAGATTGCCTGTACAGCAATGTACATACCATACACACCACTGTGGTATATGTTTAAATACGTACAGAGGCCAGATTTCATGTTGTGTGTTTTGACCACAAGAAAAAATAAGTGGAATGAAGTAGAAAGTAAGGAGAACTGACCCTGGGTGGACAAACACATGATGTGAGATATAAATGATGTATTACATAATCGTACACCTAAAATCTATGTTCTTTACTAACAATTGTCACCCCAATAAATTTAAAAACCAAAGACAAGAAATAAAGAAATGGAGAGGGGAAGAAGGAGTGAGAGGGCGAGATGAAGGAGGATTAACGGAAGCAATGACAACAAAAAGCAGAGAAGGTAGAAAGGGAGTAGAGAAGAAAGGGTCTGGTTGTCACACAGGCCGATAAAGAAGACCACAGGGCAGGAGGAAAGCTTCTGTCTCCGGGTTGTCAAGAAGATGTGTACAGTGTTTGCTCCAGAAACACGGCTGTTTCCTATCCCCATTCGAGAAACAGCCACATACCATCTTAAGTCTGGGCAAGACGGGGCTCACGGCTTGATGTCACACAGTTTCTCCCGACCTTGAAACCATCACCTGTCCTGGGAACCCGCCCTGTGTCTTCGTTCGCTGCTCTAAATTGTTTTCATCGTAAAGTGCGGCCTAAGGTTCTCAGAGCTGTTCTCACAAATCGAGTCTACTGGCCATTGTCTCTGAATCCTTGGAACACAGCTGTTAGTTGCATTTCGTACGACACATTAGGGTTCCCTTCAGACCACGGGGAAAGTATCATCTAGAAATTAAGGACTTCTTAGACCACCTTGTCTCAAGAAGACAGGTTCTGGGTAAACAAGTGATATTTTACATTCTAGAAGTCTTAAAGTTCTGCTTAGTGGGGAAAGTTTGAAGACTACAGGACAATGAAGTTCTACTAAAATACATGTAATTCACAGGAGTCCTGGGCCAAATGAAACTCCCACTAAAATTAGGCTCATTTTATATTTACCTTGACTTAAAAACTCCCTTCACTTGATTTCTTACAAAGCGTTGCAGAAGAAACCGTGACCCTATTTCCAGACAAAGGGTCAAAACCACTATGAATGGTAATGCTCCTGCCTCCCGGCTGAACTTTTCTTTCCCTGTGTTGCAATGCACAGCCTCCCCTTTGTCCTCGTATGAAGGAAGCCCAGTGCCACCGTGATGCTGAGTACCTGTCAATGACCTCTTAGCTCTCTTCAACACAGTGATTCTGGCTCGCACACAAAGCCAGATCTACGGTGAGTGATGGGAGGCCTATTTTCCACATGAGAAACACATGGTGTCTTCTTAGTAAGAGTGTGTGAGGGGAAATGCTAGACCTCCATGGAGAAATTCACAGTGAATAGCACCCAGCTCTTCCTGGAGGCTCCTCTAGAAAGAGAAGTGGCCTGGGCTATACCAGGGGCCAGCTGCAAGACGAGCCCTGTGCAGCACCCAGCTATATTGGGCGGGAGGAGTCATTCTGAGGCCTTTAATAGAAAAGCGATGTGAATCAGGGGAGTGGCAGATGTGACACATCATGACCTCTCAAAATGCCACGAGACGTCCTAAGAGGTGATGGTCGTAAGTAAATGAAGTTGTCACAGATGCAGAACAGAGGTTCTAAACCACACGTTTTCCATTTAGAACCCGGCGGACATTGTGTTGGGCCGTGACGGATTTGTTTCCAGGGTAGTTGCCATACACTTGGCACAAACACGGTGCAGACATTAGGGTACAATGTGATTAGTACATACACACCACATTAGTACGTACACACCTATGCACACAGGATGTCATGTATGAGAATATTTATTGTGAAACATGAAAGCAGCAACCACGGAACGAACAGGAACATAAATAAGGGAAACACTCCTCACACAAACATTTACACACACACACACACAAACTATAACCCTCAGGGATGAACACAAGACACTCACTCCCACACGTGCACATTGAATGACCACATTGGAACTGGAGAACAAGTAAACAGTTCTGTACTTAGAAAGCCAGGTTCTATCATCACATCCCCAGTTCTAATGCCACCAGGAAGCTGACATCACGGTGACTCTGCATTGTAAAGCCAGCAAGAAAGTACCTATTTTGTCATGTTCTCCACTTTTTGTCACCAAACGAGGAATTCTAGAATACGTACCACAGACTGTGTCCACTGGGGTGTCCTGAAATGATAGAAAATATGACAAGGATCAGATCATGTGGGTTGTGTTTGTACAGGTCTTTGGTTTCCTTAATGACAATAGAAAACCAATGGGAACACTGGTGGGTCAAGGGAACCCAAAACAAGAAATCAAGCTAAAGTACTCAGGTCAAAAGCCATGAACTTTTGCTGCAGGAAGTATCTCACACAGGCATATTGGGTTGCCAGTTACACAGTTGTATTCCAAAACAAACAAACAAACAAACAAAAATGCTACATGGGAAAAAGATCACTCCCATATATTCTATTACTAATGCTGCCCTTGTTGAGTGCATATTCAAAACAAGTGTCAGTTGGTAACAAATTCACACTCAACATTCTCCTCAGCCAGAAGATTGTCTGTATTATTGGGATGGACATGCCAACGTTTTCAATCTTAGTTTGACTGAGTGTATTAAAGAGGATTTCTGTCTCAGAGGGTGGAAAACAAGCTTACCGTGATAGGTTTGATGTCCTCATTGCAATCATCAGGAAGTTCATCTTCCTCTGGGATGTCCGGGAGAACTACAAGAACACAGAGTAAATGTGTCATCGGTTATACTACTCAAACCTACTCAGGGAGATGAGCTTGATGTGGACGTGAGAGAGACTGTGTGGCTATGGGTTTTTCATAACTATGAGCTGAACATGTGCCGTGCTGAACTCCTTGGTGGAAGAAGCAAGGCCAAGGAGAGGCGAGGAAAGAAGTGGGACATGGGGTCTTTGGTGTCTAGCTAAATAGAATGTAATTAACTTGAAATACTCTTAAAACGGGTAGACAAATAAATGCATGTTGTGTTTCAGTGAGAGATTTTCATGAATTTTTCTGCGCATTTTAAAACACAGCACAGTCCTACTTTTTCCTGAAATGTTACAAGACCATTTCAGTTTTCCATGAATTCATATACGCTGTCCTCTCTTCATCATCTCTATTATTGGATTTTCTTAACTTTTTGACAGTGATGAGAAAGAAATGCTATTTACGCTGCTTTTCATAATTTGTGACTATATAGGTCTGGAGCATGGATTATATGTACAACGCTACAGACTCGTCACTACTATCTAGATCCAATCTTTTTCATCATATCCACCTCAGTTCCCTTTAACAAATCACTCTACTTTCTCCCTCCTTCCAACCATTGTTATCTCTACTTGTCTCTCAACTGTGAATCTGCCTGTTGCAGGGACCTCATGTAAGTGGAATCACACATTATTTGTCTTTCTGTGTCTGCCTGGTGTTACTTAGGACGATATGTTTTCAATGTCCTTTCATGTTGCAGCATATTTCAAAGTTCAATTCCCGTTCACGACTGAACGACAGTCCACTCTGGGTATATATCAGACTGTGTTTATCCACTCATCACTTGATGGACTTTGGAAAAGTTTGCAACTGTTGGCTGTTGTGAAGCATGTCGCTATGACATCCGTGTGCTGATATCCTGGGATCCTCCTACAGTGACACATAATCTTATGATCTTCGCCCAACTTATAGAATGTCCCCACAGCAGACGTGAACCTTAACCTGAACTGTGCACATTTTAATCAATAAGACATTGATGTCATTGCAATGACTGGCTTGTGGGCTGTGGGAACGTTGTGTATCGTCTTGTCAACTCCTTTGTTAACCCCAACCTCTTCTCAACAAGGTGTATCAATGTTTCCAAATCTGGGGACATTGCATTCCGGAGGGATCTATTCAGCAAAAGGTAAACACTCAGCTAATGTGAGCATTAGCTCAGGACATTGTTTACTATTCAACGTGAATGATATTTTGAGTTGTCAATGCATCTTGACTTCATAGTTACAGCAGTACTAATTTCGTGAAGATACTTAAATTTGCAGGCATAAAAGTAGAACGTGGCTTAGCATTTTTATAGTTTTCTGTTAAAACTGGGACACAAAATTCTTAATTCTGAATTAACCTAATGAGCATAGATCCGCAGTACCTTCTGCAGGGTCCCTGTGAGGGTAAAACTTGAGGCGTGGCCGCTCACGCACTCTTCTTTTCCATCTCTGGCTGGAAACTGATGAGTGGGTTCTGTTTATGGGAAGACAACTTCCCTCATCATGGCTGCTACTTCCTGAGAAATACACGACAATAGATAGACCCTGTGACATCTTAGTGGCAGGAGACCATAGGTACAGTAGGAATAATTTATTCACACTTCCAACTATTGTTCCCTTCATTCACCAGCTAGCTGAGCAGATGACCCAGTAGACTTAATGATGGACCTAGATATATCTTGTAGTTTGCTGAGCAACCAAATCCCCAACACACAGGTTTTGTAGGAAAAATCTTGAATGAGCTGAGGCATTATAGAAACGCAACAAAACACAGTGACTACGCCTAGTACACTGAGTTCCAATCGTTTACAGAAGTTGCACGTATCTGAAAGATATGGAGACCGCACTTGGACTCAGTGCCCCATTTTGAAGTGAGAAAATGTGAAGAGGACCTCCTTGTTAGTATTATCAGTGTTCCATGCTAAGCTTTCCCCATGATCAGGTGACCACGCTGAGGGGCCAGAGGTCTGTGCACCTCCCAAGCCAGCTCAGAACTTTCTGAGTTGACGGCCATGTGACCACTTGGCCAAAAACTAGCTTCCCTTTAAGTGACTTACTCTGGATGAGCAGTTCATGCACATGACCCAGGAAAGTAGCCGTCTGTGCTGGTGCTTTGGTAGATAGTTCAATGAATTATGGCTCAAACCTACACTGTGTGCAGACTACTGATGTGAGCACTCATCTGGGAAGCCTGAACTCGGGCCTGACTTAGAGGGGGAAGTGGCAGCACAAGCTGTGAGTGTCCCCTTCCCTGCCCAGGGACCCCCCTCACTACATCACAGCCTCTAAAACCGCCTCATCCCACCCGACCCGGAAGAAGCAGGGGGCAGAGTCCCGTTCCTCTGAGAGGGACCCTTACTTAGTCATAGCCAGTGACCCTCCCTGAGAACTACCCAGACCCTCGTAATCCAAGTTCTTTGCACCCACTCGAGGCAAGGGCATGTCACACTGACCTCGCAGGAAGAACCTACACAGTCACGTCCCCTGTGCACTTCAACCCATGGATTCCCACCATCTTGTGTCCATCTATTCTTAAAACCTCTGGACTAAGACTGCTGATGTCAGGTGTTGGATTTTACAACTAAAGTCAGATGAGTTGCCCTGATCCCGACCCAGTGAAAGCGGCGTGTCTGTGCCTGCGCTTGATCTATTCCCTTGAAGAACGAGTGCAAACTGGCACTAGGAAATGCTCCACTTTTCTAAGTTTAGGAAAATAAATGTCAGCCCTCTGGTTGGAAGAATCAGAAATGTCAATTAAGTGATACAAGTAAACTACAGATGAATTGATCACTCCACAGACAGATTGGGAGTGGTGGAAAGGACTTAAAAAAATGAGGAAAATATTTGCAGTCAAAGGTGAGCAGCCTGCTGAAGGAGCAGCATTCAGGCGATCAGTGGGAACGAACCTTCACACAGTTAGTTAGACTAGCGTGGGGGAGAACACTACGGAACGAAAAGTAGTCTGGTTTAGCTAGATGCTAGAGCAAAGGGCAAACGAGGGTTGGTAGCAAGATGTAGGCTGAGATGTTTGGTGAGAACTACATTGATTTGGGTGTTTTCATTCCATGCAAAGGAATGTGGAGTTTCTCCTGAGGGTACATGGTAAACTAATGACAAAGTAAATGACTGGAGATTTAAATGTCACCCATCAGGTGACAGCTACAGTGTTTCCTCCAAAAATAAGACTAACCGGAAATTAGGCCCTAATGCGTCTTTTGGAGCTATAATTAATATAAGACCTGGTCTTATTTTCGGGGAAATATGGTAGCTTGGCCCTTCTAGGAGGTACCGTATTTCCCCCAAAATAAGACCGGGTCTTATATACATTTTTGCTCCCAAAGACACATTAGGTATTATTTTCTGGTTAGGTCTTATTTTCGGGGAAACACTATATATGAACAGTAATTGCTTAAGTATCACTAGATAAGTCTGGTTATTGGGCCTCATATCACTGGCAAAAACATAAAAGTTGATGAAGCCCCGTTTTCAACGTGCAGGTGGAAAGTTCCATAGGGATGGCAGAAGAAAAAAAGGGGACAGGCCAGAAATGAAAAGAGATACATAGACTCTTGAGATATTACTCATATGACCTTGTCTTCACTATGAATGTTTATGCTTTCACCTTTTTTATTTGCTAAGGCCAAGAAAATATTTAATGTAGTATCTATTATCAGAACATGGAAAGGGATGCCATTTAATATTTACATTTTATTCCAGAAATCAATGATATCTAACTAGAATTAATACATTTTGGCAACATACCGTCTTTGTGTAGTTCTTTAGTTATTTTTTCCTGGTACTCCTGCAGCGACTGAAATAAATCAAATCTTATTATAGCATTTAAGGTAAACAAGAGACTTTATTGTAGAAATGATATATCTTATGAAATGTGCTCTTTAAATAATGCCTTTAGAGAATAGACTTAATGTATGGATTATATAAATACAGAAAAGTTAAAAAATGAATAACATAAATTACTGCTTATTTTGATTTTATATAATAGAGACCATCTATATGAGATGCTATTTAGATTAATCTGACCAACAGTGCAATTGATATTGGTCTACCTAACATACATAATTTCAAAAGGGTGACGTTTGATTTGATTGGTACAAAGAAGTTTAAACAAGTCAAGTCATATTTTACACTGAATGCATTACTTTGCAATTTTTAGAAAAATTGTCCTTTATAAATGTTTCTTGTTTTTTGTTTTTACTTTAATGGACTTTTCCTTAAAATGAGCTTTCCATTCTTGCACTTCTAGAAAAGTAATCTTAAGGTGTATTCTAGGCTATTCATTTTTCGGCATAGAACCTTAAAGACATAAAATGATGAAAGTGGTACTGTGCCGTCATGTGAAAATTCTAATGACAGAAACAATAACCAAAACGATTTTGCAGTCTATGACTGAAACATTACTGTATTCGTATGGACAGAAAGATTTCCGAAAAGCTGCTTGAATAAAGTATGACCTAGAGCCAGTTTTCAACTTTACTTTCTCATTTATGACTTTGTAGAGTTAGAAACAAAAAATAATATATAATTTTTTAAATTTGACTTTGTTCCTTAGAAATCAGGTCCAATTTTAGAAACACTCAAGTAGCTGTAGTTATAGTCTATTTAATTATGAAATATGTGAGAGTATTTCAAACTATATTACAAGTGTCCCAGTCTAGAGTGGTCTTACTTAAACCTTTCTTCTGAAAGCTATCCTCTCACAAAATGTCCAAAGTAGTGCTTAAAATAATATCCAGAACCTAATAGACACTGTGGTGACAACAATGTGACAGCCAATCCTTGTACAAATTTAGGGGGAATGTGGGAAACCGTGCTAAAGTGCTAGCAGGTATTGTTTTGTGAAATGTTGAACCTTTGACTTCCTTGAGTGGTCTGTGCTCCCAGCAAGGCAGAAGTTCCTACTCTGAGAACACAGAACCAGACAAGGTCAGGAAGTGTGGAGCTGGCCAAAAAACAGGCCCTTGTGTATTACCTTTATTGTAACTACTAGATGGCAGACAGTTCTGTTACTTTTTGATGCCCAGAGTATATAAGCTGCAAAAATAAACTTGAGCTGAGGCATTCTACTTAGATCTGAAGCAGTCTACTTAGAACTGCGGCAGTCTACTTAGAACTGCCTGCCCTCCGGATCCCATCTTTGTCTCTCTTCTTTTTTCTCAATCCTCACTCCCCACTTCAGGGACTGTTCGTCTCGTCGGCAGGCACCGACAGGGGAAGACAAATTTGTTTTCCAATATTTGCATAACACTTTTTTTTGTGAATGGCTTGATAGACAGGGTTTATAACGTGAATAATGTGACAACAACATCACCAGACAGGCCGTGTAAAATCAATAACTAAATACCATAGAAAGGGAGAGGACTTTCATGAAACAGTTTTAAGTTATTGTTAATCAACAATATAAAATGTAAATCACATTTTTACACGACTTGAATTAAGGAACTACCAATGTAGCGTTATTATTTTCCCCCAAAACAGCTCTTTTCTTAAATATTTACTTCAGCACTTTCTATCGTGTTTCCCCGAAAATAAGATGTAGCTGGACCATCAGCTCTAATGCGACCTTTGGAGCAAAAATTAATATAAGACCTGGTATTATTTTAACATAATATAAGAATGGGTCTTATGTAATATAAAATAATATCAGACCAGGTCTTATACTAATTTTTGCTCCAAAAGACACATTAGAGATGATGGTCCAGCTATGTCTTATTTTCGGCGAAACACGGTATGTTTATTTCCAGGTGAGGAGTGTGTTCAGATGGTGGAAGTAGCTTGAAGTCCAACATTAATAAGGACAACATATCTGCAGTCTTATTTATACTTTTCCATTTATCAAATATATACAAAGGTGAGAAAATTATACATAAAAAATGTATCAGCAAACTTTAATTCAAAGGATATCAACTAGAAAGATTTTCTCATTACTGGCAGTTCTCACTAGACTACGTCTCAGAGAAAGCTCAGGTTCCACTGGGGACACCCACGGGATAGCACCGCTTAGGAGTCTGCATCCCTCCTTTAGCTAGGTAGCTCTACACATCTCTGCTTTGGTTTGTTTTGTGTTAATTGGGGACTACTGAGGAACAGTTTGCTTTTCCAGGATGTCAAATTGTTCTTTTTTTCAATCTAGTTGTGGATGGTGCATCTCACTGGCCAATGTGGGACTTGAACCGGTTACCTTGGTGTTATGGGCACCTCGCTCCAACCACTGAGCCAACAGGCTCCACACCAGCAGCCCAATTCCAAGCTCAACCCATTGCTTCTCACGGGTCTATGTGGGAATGGAACTGTCAACCTTGGTGTTATGAGCACAGTGCTCCAACCACTGGGCCAACCGGCTGCCCACCATGGTTCATCTCCAAGTTCAAGCCATTGTTTTCAATCTAGCGACGGAGGGCGCAGTTCACTGGCTCATGTGGGAATCGAACCCACAACCTTGTTGTTAAGAACTTGCACTCTAACCAACTGAGGCATCTGGCCACCCTTGGTCTCTGTTTTTATATACCGTGTTTCCCCAAAAATAAGACCTAGCTAGACAATCAGCTCTAATGCATTTTGGAACAAAAATTAATTAAGACCCAGTCTTATTTTACTATGATATAAGACCGCGTATGATATATGATATGATGTGACATGATGTGACGCATCTTACATTAATTTTTATTCCAAAATACACATTAGAGCTGATTGTCCGGCTAGGTCTTATTTTTGGGTAAACACAGTCATTAAACAAAAAAAATTTTCTCAAAGAACGGTACTATTCTTTGATAAAAAGAATATTTTTCAGGTCTGAAAGTCACTGATTTAGTGAAAGTCCCTAATTTTGCATAAGTGGCAACCAAGACTCACAGAGATTATATAGGTCACCTGAGGTCACCAAACCAAGGAGCTGCGGGCCAGGAATGGGATAAGTCTCCCTATTGAGGCTAGCGTGCTATGCCAGCTACTACCTCATATTCCGGAAAATTCCATCAATTTCTGAGTACAACTCAAAGAAAATGAATATGTAAAACTTTGTCATGTAGCTCAATAATGTTAAAGCATGAGAAACAAAATAGTAGCTTTCTAACTCAAGTATTAGCTTTAAAGTCATTAATAAAAATAAAGACAGATTAATATCACAAGTCCTATTAACAGAAGTCAAACACACTCAATTTATAAAGCATAAACATTTCTAAACACAGAAAAGGGAACTTGAAGGAGAAAATCATGAGTTAAAGAAAGCAAACTCAAGTTGAGGAAATTCTTCCTTAAAATGACTTGTCTTTTCCTCAGAGTCAAATTTGGGTGACCAATATAAACCAACACAGGTATTATTCATGGTGGGGGTTAAGTATAGCGAAATTGGAAACACAAAACAGATTTCTCTTTACCATCTAGTGCACTTATGTCCAACCTCACATCATCACAATTGCATCATCAGTCTTTCCAGTGTTCCCTAGTGATTTGGGACACTTATCTCTGGATCTTGACAGAGTGGGGCTTTTCCATCTCTTATTCAGCCTTGCATGATTGGGCAACCCAACGCCTCACAAGGGAACAACGTTGGCCTTGGAATGAGGGCATTGACTTTAACATAAACAATTTTCCAATTTATGAGGAAATACTGAAAACTAAACACCTCTTTCCTACCAAAAAATAATTAAAGGAAAAATGTCCACAAGCATATTCTCTCTCATTGCTTCTGCCTTTACACTCTTTCATCTTCTGATTTCTGTGGTGAAACCACTGAGAACATTTTAATTGTGCATCATGCTTAAGAATTTACAGAAGCGTTGGCCATTCACTTTCTTTTTGTACCCAGTCCTTTCTCCAGGTTCACCTCTTTGAAGGACTTGGACTCCATTTAGCCGAAGGGCTGTCCGAAAATCCTTGGCTTTGTTCTCCTATGATTTATTAAAGGGAAGCTAAATGAAAACACAAGGTTGGAGTCCCATTTAGCACAGGCCTGTGCTATGTTTCTCTGCATTAAGAAGGCCACAAATCACCATCAAAACCACAAACCACCCTGCATTGATCAAAATGGATATCCTTTGGAATGATGTAAACATCATGTCAAGAGAGACCCCTTTCTATCTCCACGATATCTACAACTCATCGGGCATCTATAGACCAAGAAAGGATCTTCTGCTCAGCACACTACGATTCCTTAAAAGACCACGCATCTGTAAAAGGGAAGGAGGGTGCACTGGATGTGAAAGGGAGGCACGATGGAGGAAAGCACACGGACAGCCCACAGCTGCAGTTCCAGGGGGACAAGGCTGAGCCTGAAGCCCCAGCAAAGGCAGTGGCGGTGGAGGGGACGGGGTGCAGCTCCCACATCACTGACCAGGGGAGGCTAAGCGGGGCAGCAGCAGCATCCCCCCACCCCTCTCCAGATGCAGCAGTGCTGGCACCACCAGGGACCAGTAGCAGCAGCAGAAACAATTCTCCAGTCTCACGACCACACACAGTGCTACCAGTAGACATAGGGAACCAGGTAGCAGCTCAGCGGGCGCAAGAACAGGCTCCCCTCAACCACCCACTTCCCCCACCTGAGTGGTGGTGGTGACCAGAGACCCTGGAGACCTGGATACAGTTGCAACACCCATCTCCCTGGTCACCCATGCTTGGATTCCCACACCCACAGCTAAGCCCCCGCCCCTGGACCTCCCATACTCAAGGAGCACCTCTGGGAGAAAACAGAAACTACACTATTGTACCATCTACTGAAAACAAAAGAAAGACCCCTGATTATATATCTGTTTAATTGTTCAAATCGAAATGTACCTACATAAGAAAGTATTCACTACTTCAAATGTGCCTGTAGAGGAACAAGCCACTCAGCAGCATGAAGAAGCAAGGTGACATGGTTAACACTGAGAGAAGATGACACTTCTCCAGAAACCAAGTCAAAGTTACGGAAGATTGTGATCTCTGTGACCGAGATTTCAAAACAGCAGTCATGCTCTCTGCTCATCACACAGAACAGCTAAGAGACTTGTAGGAGGATTACTTGAAGGTGGGCAAACTGGGCGAGCAGGGGAAGTGGGAAGGGAGACGTGGCCCACATCCATGGCTGCGGAGGTGCAGGTGGTCCCAGGACAGAACAGAGACCACAAGAGCCAGGAGGTGGGCTCTGTCCCTGTGTCCCACAGCTCATCTCCCTGCCCAGAGAGCAGCATATCCAGAGTTTGAGGCAGTAACCTCAGCTGAGACCCCCAGCTGGGCCCTAGGTGGGACAAAGGAAGTAAGCACCATACCTGGGCCCCTCCCCCGACTCTCCCAATCCTACCCCCACCCTTCCAGAGACTCACGCTGGCCCCTGATCTGAGAAGTAGTGTCAGATTACAGAGGACCCATAGTGCTCAGGATCTGGGAGGACCAGGTTTGTAGCTACTGTGACCCAGGGAAGAAGCTGGGAAGTGTGTGACACTGCTGGGCTGAGAGAGAGAAGACTCCTCCATCCCCAGTCCCCACCTTTTCTGACCTGCCCAGGGCAGGGCAATTACAACTCTGGAGACATGCCCAGGGGTTAGCAGTAGGCAGCAGTCGCAGCTCTGGGCTTTCAGCAGCTCAGAAATCTCCCACCACACACGCACACATGCACGCATGCACACACAAACGGAAAAAGTGACCTAAGACTCAGGAGACCTGGGCACAGGGCTGGTTGTGTTATTCTCAGTGCGCATATGTGCAGGCAAGAGCAGAAACTGCACTGACTTTGTAGAAGCTACCATCCAGACCCGATAGCCCCACTCATCTACAACTGCCGTCCCAGGGTCACTCTGGGCACCAGGTGACCGGCTCCGCCTGAACAATACACAGAGGACTCTCTGGTACAGCAGAGGACGGCCTGGAGATTACTTAGTGGGCTTAAGCCAAGACTGGCGCTGCGTTTTTTGTTTTGTTTTGTTTTTTTTTGTATCTTTGATATTTTTGCCTGTGTTGAGTGTGGGTTATTGGTTGTTTTCACACGTGAGTGTATTTGGTTTTTACTTTGTTGTTGCTGTTGTGCTTGGTGATTGGCTTTGTTCTGAAATTGCCCTACCCCAGGGCCCAGCCCAAGAGTCACAAGATTCAACACCTCCTGACACCAACTCCAGACCCAACCAGAGTATTATTGGGTTTGACCTACAAGTGACACACCCAGAGGGAATTCTCTACAGGCACAAGAGCCCATAGAGGCCAAGTCTAATTCGAGTGGTCAACCCTCACGCAGCAGATCATCTACCGAGGGCAGAGCTAAGTCTCACAACTAGGCAGCCTAGGATCAACCCCACCTACTGACCAGCCAAAAGCAATGGAAGTTCAACTTTACACAGCAAAATATACACAACACCAGGGTCACCTTTGGAGCACACGCACAGGAGAATAGGGAAGTGGTGCAAGTCAGATATAAAGGACACACACTACATAAGATAACCCAGCAAAGACCGAGAATCCTAGGGGATCTACCTAATACATCGAAGCAAACATGGAGAGTCAACCAGAATGGGGAAACAAAGAAACATGTCCCAAATAAAAGAACAGAAGAAACCTCCAGAATTGGAACCAAATGAAATAGAGGTAACCAATCTATCAGAGACAGAGTTCAGAACACTGACGATAAGAATGTTTAAAGAGCTTAGTGACGACATAAAGAAGGATAGAGAAATCATAATGAACAACCAGTTAGAACGAAAGAATACAACAAGTGAAATAAAGCACACGCTTGAAGGAATTACCAGTGGGTTAGATGAGTCAGAGAATCGAATCAGCGACTTAGAAGACAAGTTAAAAGTGAACACACAAGCGGAACAAAAATAAATCCACGCCTATATGGCCATTTAATCTACGACAATGGAAGCAAGAATTTACGGTGAGGTAAAGACAGTCTTTTCAATAAATGGTGCTGGGAAACCTGGACAGACACATGCAAAAAGATGAAGCTGGACCACCTCCTTACACCATATACAAGAATAAATTGAAAATGGGTTAAAACCTTAAATGTAACATCTCATACCATAAAACTCCTGGAAGAAAATATAAGAAGCAACTTTACATATATTACCCGGAGTAAGATTTTTACTGATACATCCCCTTGGGCAAGGGAAGTAACAGAAAAAATAAACATATGGGATTACATCAAACTAAACATTTTTTTCACAGTAAAGAAACCATCATTAAAACAAAAAAGGGTCCTACTGAATGGGAGAAGATATCTGCCATTGATATATCCAAACTTTATTAAAAAACTCACGCAACGCAGCTCCAAAAAACAATCAACCCAATTAAAAAATGGGCAGAGGACATGAGGAGACATTTTTCTAAAGAGGACATACAGATGGCAAACAGACATATGAAGAAAGGCTCAACCTCACTAACCATCAGAGAAATGCAAATAAAAACCACAATGAGATACCACCTCACCCCAGTCAAAATGGTTATCGTCAACAGATCAACAAACAACAAGCGCTGGCGAGGATGTGGAGAAAAGGGAACCCTTGTGCACTGTTGGTGGGATTGCAGATTGGTGCAGCCACTATGGAAAACAGTATGGAGGTATCTCAAAAATCTGAGAATGGAACTACCTTATGAGCCAGCAATTCCACTCCTAGGCATGGATCCGGAGAAATCCAAAACTCTAATTCAAAAAAATGTATGGACCCCTATGTTTATTGCAGCTCTATAACAATAGCCAAGACATGGAAACAATCAAAATGCCCATCGGTAGACGACTGGATTAAGAAACTGTGGTATATTTATACAATGGAGTATTACGCAGCCATAAAGAAGAAGGAAATCTTACCATTTGCAACAATATGGATGGACCTAGAGAACATTATGTTAAGTGAAATAAGTCAGACAGAGAAAGACAAATACCTTATGATCTCACTTATATATGGAATCTAAAGAAAACAATAAATGAGTGAACTAATCAGAAACAGTCTCAGAGACACAGAGGAAAAACTGAAGGTTGCTAGATGGGGTGGGGTGTGGATAAGGGGGAAGGTGAGGGGATTACAAAGCACGATCGATAACCCCAAGATTGCCATGGGGATACGAAAGTCAATTTGGTGAATGTAATCAATAATGTAAAGATTTTGTAGGGTATCTGATTACACTTGTCTCATTAGGGAGAGCACCTCAGAGATGATGTAGATGCCTGACAACTGCACTGTACACCTGAAGCTGAAGCTGAACAATAATGAATGTTAATGTTAACTACAAAATTGTTATACACACACACACATATACATGTATGTATATATATGTTTACAAGAAGTAGAGTACAGCCTGAGGGATAGAGGCAGTGGAAATGTAATGGCTGTATGTGATGTCAGAGGGGTCGTTGATGAGGGGAGAGGGGTCACCATTATGTGAGGCATACAAATTATAAATGTGTAACTATTACATTGTTTTGTACACCTGAAACTAATAATAAAAAAGAGTTAAAAATAATAAGACTCATTCACTGAAAAAAAAGGAAGACACCCAGAACTAGTATCTGCACAGTAAAACAAACAAACAAAAAAATAGCACTTCTTGATGACTTTCAGGCACATATATAACACCTATCAATCAGCAATCTGGCCCTCAGCTTAAAATAACCCAGTTCAACACAGTCGAGTCATGGGCAAAGAGAAAAAGGGCTGAGCTATTTTCAGCTGTAGCCCCAGCAAGAAGCTGAGTATATTATATACTATATTATATAAAATACTATATGTCAATAGTCAAAAGACATACAGTATTTACTTCTAGGGCCAAAGATTAGCACGAACCAGGAAAAGCTTGTTCACCTGAAACTAACGACATACATTATACTTCACTTAATTTTTCAAATACAAAGGAGATAACAGACTCTCTGCCACATATTATATACTCCCCCATGAAAGAATTATTATTTCATTATCCTTTTTATGCCTACTGCTGCCTAGGGAAAAAAAAATCAAACTCACTTAAAGCCCTCCTCAATTTGACCTCCACTAACCGTTTTAAACTAATTTTCTATATTGTATGCTGCATATAAATTAGACCAATTGATCCGAGCAGATGATTTGTGCTTTCCTTCCTGTATTCTCCACGTTGCTTAAATGTAATAAACATTTTGGAGGGTAAAACAAAACAAAGTCACAGCATGAAGAATGTCACTGAGATATAACAACACTCACAGGCAGTTCAATGAGTTCAAGAGTAAAATTAATGACCCGGAGGAGAACTTTATCAAAGAGATGGAAACTATGAAACAGAACCGAACAGAACTCCTGCTGGTCAAGAACTCAAGAATGAGTATTTTAAACAACCACGTCACACGAAGAAAACGAGTTGTGATTTAAAGACTCCCTAGCACTGCCACCTTACTCATCAATTACCCAAATGTTGTCAAGACATATAGACATAAGTGAACTTCATTTTAAAAATTCAATTATTTGCTTAATGTCCCTATTTAGAATATGTACAACTGTGAAGCAACTCATTTTAAAACACTGAAATAGGTAGTGCTACGAATAAAATAAAAATTAACGATATACTCTCTTGTTAGAAGATAACTTTAACCATAAAAACAGAGACTAATCTTTTTTCAGTATTATAAGTTTGCCGAATTAATAAAAAGGGTTATATCTGTTTCATTTAATAATAAACATCCATTTGTGGTTAGGTGTTTGGCCGGCCATCATTCACTTACGCTTAGGGGAAGAAAAACTGGGATGCACAAAACTTTAAAATTTTTATGAATCATCTCCAACTAAAACCAATTAAGGATCAAAGGCATCTCAAAGCATATATTAGGCAATGATATTTAACATCTGAAATAAAATTTAAAGGCAAATTTTCAAGCATTTTAAATGTATCACTTTAGTTACATTTATTAAATAATAATAAATAACTCTTAACACATGAGAGCTCTAGGGACTTAAAAAAAGATTGTAAAATTTCTGTCTCCTTTCTATGTATATTAGCACACATAATTATGCCTTTTACCTCGTGTGCATTAGTCAATGAAACAACTCAAAATTTCATCAACGACAAACAAAGAAACAAAAACTCATAGACACAGACAACACTTAGTGGGTGAGGGGGGAGAGAGATAGGTAGAAGAGGGAAAAGGGGGTCAAATACATGGCGGTGGAAGGAGAACTGACTCGGATGGTGAACACACAGTGAAATATATAGATGATGTATTATGGAAATATACACTTGAAACCCATATGATTTCAATAACCAATATCACCCCAATGAATATATAAGACAAAACAAAACAATATTATATCAAAGAAATAAAAAACAAAGAAATATGAAACCCAAGGGAAAGAAGCTAATATAACTAACCTTGGCACAGTAACACCCCATGCTGTCATTTGAAGCCCGTGCGGTTGACTTAGGAATCACCAAGTTTTCTCTTGGAGCAGGATTTCCACTGAGGAGTAACTCAGTATTCAAACTTCCAACACAAGGTGGCTCAAGGTCTCGCCTCCTAAGAGCAGTGCTGAGAAACTCGTTCTGCTGTTCCTTTATGCGAAGATAGATTCTGGCCTCTGCCAGTCTTTCATTAGCACTGTGAAGATTGTAAAACACAAAGCTTTGAATTTTATTTTTCCTGAATGACTTCCATTTTTTTCAAGTTGCCATAATAAATAGTAAAATAAATTTCCCATTAAACAGCATTTTAACATTGAAAATGCGTCAGGGCAGACCTACCATGCACAAGGATAGGTTTCAAATTATCCTAAACAAGCACATATGTTTCTATGGGGATGCCAGACTAAGAAGAAATTCAAAGTAGGGAGGGGAGGACACGGGCTATCAGTGAAATCGACGGATTCACAGATAATACTTGCTGCCTTCTGCAATGGCTGAACCAATAAGATTCTTGAGGATTGCCATGAGACATACATAGCAAATGAGTTTAGAATTTTTTAAAAATCCCACCAAGATATTTTCAAGCCTTTGCAGTCACTGCCCTTGGGTAACGCCCTCATTACCCTGAGGACTGAGGTGTCATTTAGAACAACAGCCTCTGGGGGAGAAGGAAGGAGCCTGGTTGGTGATCCTACAGAACTGAAACCACTCCGCAGGCATGTAGCTTATAACACTGTTACCAAGGCGCTGGGGGTGGGCTCTGCGCATTCTGTCTTCCACACACCCCCTCAGGCTCACCACCTTATCTTTTTAGCCACTTCTTGGGTTATACTACCCTCACCCCTACGTTGTTAACCCTCTGGTATATTTCACATATATGCCTTTGTGGACATCAGAAAGACTAGAAAGAAGAGCTTGTCTGAAAGCGACCTCCAGAGATAATAACACAGAGCACAATGGAGACAGTATATGTACCAAGTGCCAGAATATACAGAGTACTTAACCCTTTGGGTTTAAGTTGTTATCTTATAATAAATAGTTACCTCATTAAAAACCATTTTGGGGAATTCTGACAAACAATTTTATAATAAATAGTGTTGTCTAAATCATAAAGCTTCAAAAACACTTTGCTTAAAGACTGGTAGATCAGATTAACTCTATGAAAACCGTGAGAAGGAAAAATACAATCATGTAAACCAAAAATGGAGAGAGATGCAAATGTCCTGAATTAACTAACATTTTAAAAGTAATTTATTCACTAACATCATTTTCCAAAATTATACTATTTAGTAAGCTTTCATTTCCTATCAATCTCGGGAATCTGCCTGGATAAAAATTATACTTCGATAGATGAATGGATAAAGAAGTTGTGGTACATATACACAATGGAATACTATTCGCGTTAAGGAAAGATGATATAGGAGCATTTGTGACAACATGGATGGATCTCGAGAGAATAATGCTAAGTGAAATAAGTCAGACAGGAAAAGCAGAGAACCCTATGATTTCACTGATATGTGGTATATAAACCAAAAAGAACAAGACAAACAAATGAGAAACAAAAACTCATAGACACAGACAATAATTTAGTGGTTACCAGAGGGTAAGGGGGTGGGGGGTGGGTGATGAGGGTAAAGGGGATCAAATATATGGTGATGGAAGGAGAACTGACTCTGGGTGGTGAACACACAATGGGATTTATAGACGATGTAATACAGAATTGTACACCTGAAATCTATGTAAATTTACTAACAATTGTCACCCCAATAAAATTAATAAAAAAAAACCATTTATTATCAAAGAAATTATCAATAAATTGGACTATATTATAAAAAAAATATATACTTTAGAGGCAAATTAATGAGCTCGATTGATTTTCTCTGACTTTGTTTACACTTACTTGTTTAGTTTGTTTTCCGCTGCTGTTCTAAGTTTTAATTCCTCTAGGTAGAGGTGTTTACATTCTTCGAATTCTATTTTACGAGAAGTTTCCACTTTGGAGAGTTCAGATTCCAGACGTTTAATTCTGAGTTCCATGTCACTTACGGAAGCGCCATCATGGACATTTAACGGGTGTAGGTTTTTTTGAGATGCTGCTGGTTCCTAAAGCCAACAGAAAGGATACATTTTAAAAATAATTATAAACTGAATAATTACAGTCTATTTGTATTCTTTAGTATAAGTCAATGATTTGGAGGGCAATTTAAATGTAAAAAAAGCTGATGTTTAAAATATTTGTCATCAATACAGAATGAAATAAATCTGAATCATGAAAATATTTTGAATCATCTCATTTGACTATTCCAATAAGAGAATCAATATTAAATTTTAAAAATTGAACAATATGACTTAATAATCTAAGAATAAGGTGCATTTTATTTTCCTTATTTCCTAATAGTCTCGTTTTATATCAATTGGTCTTACAAATCAAATGATTTTGCAGAAAGAACAAATCTCAAAGATCAACTGAGTGACAATAATGATGGGAACTGAAATATTTAAAAGGAGAAGCAAATACCACCTTAGTTCCAGAAATGTAAAAAAAATAAAATAAAAACAGCTGCCATGAAGGGGAGTAGAAGAATCACATACACTATGCATATCGAAAACGTAATTTGCAGCAAAATGAATTAAGGCGTGTTAAAAATCAATGAATTAACCTGTAAAAATAGATTTAAAAAAATTTTTTCTACTACATCCTGTCTTGCTCAATCTTCAATATCCCAGAATTTACTGTGTTCTGCTTCACTCTTTTCTACCACATTCGTGACTATATGAATTTTGAGGTTTAATAATTTTTATCTCCACTCTTTTTATTCTCTACTTTTTCACATGACTTTTGTACTCCTTTCATAGATAATAACTCCTGTTTAAGATTGATTTTCTTCAACAAGATATAGATATCTTTTTATAAAAAAACTTTTTAAAACAAATTTTTTTTTTATAATTGGGGAACAGTGTTTTTTCCAGGACCCATCAGCTCCCTGTCAAGTAACAGTTTCCAATCTAGTTGTGGGATGCGCAGCTCAGCTCCAAGTCACATTGTTCTCTTCAATCTACTAGTTATGGAGGGTACAGCTCACTGACCCATGCAGGAATCGAACAGGCAACCTTGGTGTTATGAGCACTGCGCTCTAACCACTGAACCAACTGGCCGGCCGCTCACTGGGGGCTCAGCTCCAAGCTCCAGCCATTGTTTTCAACCTAGTTGTGGAGGGTGTAGCTAACTGGTCCATGTGGGAATCGAACCAGCGACCTTGGTTACCAAGGATTGGAACCAGCACGATGCTCTAACCATGGAGCCAACTGGCCACCCCACAGATGGAGACATTCTGAAGATGCAGTTTCCAGTTTTGCTTTGAGAGCATCATTGTGAATGAATAAGATAGTATGATTTAGTTACGAAGGAAGTTGACTGAGAATAGTCTAACCCAAACCAGTATCAATTTGTGAAATAAACTCAGTTGCCATAAAAGGTCATCGATACTGTAGTAGATCCTTAGATTGTGGAAACTTGAATTACTCAGAATGAAGAACAAAGAGAAAAGCACCAGGAGACTCAAAAATGTATCCTTTATTGTCATCGACTTTGCCACACAACATCTGTACTTGATTTTCTACGATTTCCTGAATGATTGGTTCATGTTTTTCTTCTATAAAATGACTGTAAGTCACCTCTGAGTTGATAGTCTCTCACCTGTTCCCCATTTTAACTCTCCATAATTTCTTACGAAGTTGTAGGGAGTTACAAGTAACTCATCTTGAGATAGTTAGGCCTCCGTCAGCTACAAATGTTTCATGGTAATTTGAATTGCTTTCAAGAAGAAATGATTCCCAAGGTTAAGGAGAAATCACATCTCACACTGTGAATGTTTAGTGAGATGATCGCTACATTTTTTTCAACAACAAAAAAGTGTCTTAATTCGATAATGCTATCTTGTAATCCTCTCTTTCCACAATATACAAGAACATCCTAAACAGCAATAATAACAACAACAAATCTGCTGGGATTTCAGTGATACTGAGTTGGGTAGAACTACTTTCCTGTAGATACAATGCTTATTTGGTAAGATGAGGAGAGTGGATGGATGTAGTGTTTTTAAAACATGGCTACAAATTCTTGACATTTCTCCATGAAATTCCCTCCCTTTTAATATGTGCTTGCCTTAAAAAAGTAACTGGATTCTAGTGCATGGAATAGGGCAGAACTGCTGTGAGAATGCTATGCCTGCGGCAGAAAATGTGATACAGCTTCCATCTGACTTTCTCTCGGGAAGCTCGCCCTGAGAACCCAGCCAGCATGTTGTGCAGATGAAGAAGCCCAGGACACACAGTGAGGCCTCCTACAGATGTTCGCGCTGAGACGGCCCCAGTGGGCGTCCCGGCCAAAACCCCGCTTCAACTGCTACACGTGTGTGTAACAGCCTTTAGATGATTCTCATTCGCAGCTTCATGGCAACGCAGCTGATGCCAAGTGGAACAGAAATGAGCTAGTCTCACTGAGCTTCACTCAACTGCATCACTGGTGAACAAAACAGATGCTGTTTTGAGCCACTAGCTTTTGAGTTGGTTTCGTGAGCAGCAATGAACAACTGGCATTGATACTGATATTCAAAATGGTGTGAGGCCACAAAGAAAAGCAATCTAAAACCTGTAGGAGTGCCTTTCCACCAGGAGGTAGGTGGAACCCGAAAGGATGTGGAGAAGAATGAGAATGACACCCACAAGAGCCTCCAAGAGACGGTTATTGGGGGCTTGCGGGCCCCTAAAGGGGCTGGCCACAAAGACTTCTCAGCTAGTGAAGAAAATGGGTCTGACATCCGGATGAAAGGGGACTCTTGCTGTGAAGTAACCAAGTAAAATCCATGAGATACATGAGCTAACGAAAGACTGTGAACTGTAAAGGAACCAGGACTTATTGTGTTCAAATGTGTTTCCCATTTACAGCCTCTCCCACATGCCCTGTTGTCAAATCATGCTAAAATGAAGAAATGGCTTCTGAGTGAAGATCAAATTCGCTGTGCTCCCAGGAAGACATGATCTACGGATGAGGACAAGAGTGTAAAGCCTTCCTCAAGACTTCGAAAGAGTTAAGGTGGGGCCTTAAATTCCTGGAAGGCTCTTCAGAGGAAAAGAATTTTAAAGGCATGGTCCTACAACAGCTACAGGAAGCCCAAGAGCTTATCTCAAAACGATGTATGACGGTGGCTTTTCTAATGGCACGAACCCCAATAAACTCTCACGCAACTCCAAGTTTTTAGGATAATCAAGTAGCAAAAAACCACCTTGTTACCTTGGACTAATAAAAACCAAGAGAGTGAAAAATAAGAGGAGGCCTGTGGGTCTTAGACATTTGGGTGGAGGAATGATGCTGAGGGAAGAGCTGCAAGCACAGGTCATTTCTTATGAAGAGGACAGAACAAAGAGCTCACAGGGGACAGCAAAGGGCCATGGAGAAGCATTGGCATGATTAGGACTAAGTCCTAATCAAAGAACGGACAGCACACATCAGGCTGTATTTCAGAATTGCTATGGACTAACGTGCCTTCCAGTTTCTATTTCTGCAGGGGAAACTTCAGCAGTCGAGCAGAATGTTGGGTGTGTGGGTGGTAGATAACTTGTCTCTTCCTTTCTCATGTTTTCATATTGAAAGGAATTGTCCTCAACGGGCTTTATCCTAGAAACCAAAACCCAGGCCCTTCATCCCCATTTGCACCAGACTAAGATGGTAAAATCTTAGTTTCGAACCTGAGCCTGATGCCATTAAATTGAGACTTGTGGCGAGTATTGTGTAGGGATGTGTGTATTTTCCATGTGGGGAGAATATAAAGAATTGTGGCCAGTGGACAGATCAAGGTGGTTTTTAAATGTGTCCGTAAATTTTGAAATATTCATTGCATAAAACCACTAGAATATGGGTCAACATTAGTGACTGGCTCCTAATGAACAGAATATGTTGAAAGACATTCCGTGTGAATTCCAAGACTCCTTCACAAAGGGCAACACAACTCCTGTTGGTTATGTCTCTGAGGATCTGAACCTTGGAATCCAGCCCCGTGTTGTGGGGAGGCTCGGGCCACAATGCGAGCCGGGTGTTCAGGTGTAGGTGTTCCTGCTGTCTGCCGCAAACAAATCTTTTACTTGTTTCTGATTGATTAATTACTTCCTGAATTTAACAGCTGTACTCTTGAAATGTTTTCTTTGGATGGGATGAAATATTTATTCCATTAATTATATGTGAAGCTAAAGATACAACTATGCATCTCAATGTGTTTCTGAGAATGTAGGATCTATGCCAAGAACAAGATTGGCACCAGTGTCTCACAAAAGAACCGGGTCAAACAGAATCTACTTTTCAATTGCAAGATGATTGATTAGAGAGATTTCTAAAGAGGAAAGCAGATGGTCCAGGTTTCATCTTCTCCTTCCTAGACAGTGAAATCTATGGAAGAGGCTATGGATTAGGAGATAGACAAAATGAAGAAAGTTGTCCACCAAGTATCAGATCCTATTACCGACATTTGATGGAAATGGGAGTGAAAGGGAGGCACTGGGTTAAAGATTAATGTTTTGAATGAAGAAAACAAAAGGAATGAGTCGACTTTGTAAGCCTAATATCCCATCATGTCATAAGGTCACCAAGGTCTGCGGGCCACAGGCTCCATCTAGAAGCAAAACATCTCCACAGAAGTGGAATTAAAGATATTCCCCTACATTGACATTTCATTATTCCATAAGGCATCTGGTAATATGCAAGATGACTGGGGAAGCGTTCTCATAACATTTGATTTGGTAATGGCGTAAGGACAGATCTATAGATCAATAAATTGGAAAAGATGATCCAAAAATTAACCCTCATATATATAGTCAAGTGATTTTTGACAAAGGTGCCGAAAAATCCAGTTGGGCATGAACAGTCTTTTGAACTAACGATACTGGGTCTACTGGATATCCACATGCAAAAGAAAAATTAAACCTCTACATCATACCATATATAAAATTATTTCAAAAGGTAAAACCAAAACTATAAAAGCTTTGAAGAAGCTTCATGTCTTCATGACTGGAGTTGGCAATTGTGTCTTAGATATGACAGTACCAAACAAAAGTAGATAACTGGACTTCATTAAAATAAAAAAAAAACTTTATGCTTTAAAGGACACCATTGAAAAACTGAAAAGGCAAGCTAATGAAAGGGAGAAATATTTGAAAATCCTATATCTGATAAGCGATTTGTATCTAGGATATATAAAGAATTCTTACAATTCAACAAGAAAAAGACGAACCCATTTTAATGGGCATTGGAATTGAATCATCAGTTCTTCAAAGAAGTTATACAAATGGACAATAAGTATGTGAAAAGATAGCTCAGCATCATTAGTCATCAGAAAATACATCAAAACCACAATATGGAGCAGAGAGTTCACTAGTGGTTCCCTAGGGCTAGGAAGAGTGGGAAGGGCAGACTGGCACACAGTGAAGGCTAACAGTACACAGATACTTTCCAGGGTGATGAAAATGTTGTAAAACTGATTGTGATGATGACTGCGTAAAGCTTTGAATACACTAAAAGCCACTGCACTGCATACTTTAAATGATGGAACTGCATGCTATGTTCATTACATCTCATTGAAGCTGTTACGAAAGAAAGGAAGGAAGGAAGGAAGGAAGGAAGGAAGGAAGGAAGGAAGGAAGGAAGGAAGGAAGGAAGGAAGGAAGGAAAGAAGGAAGGAAGAACGGAAGGAAGGAAGGAAGGAAGGAAGGAAAGAAGGAAGGAAGGAAGAACGGAAGGAAGGAAGGAAGGAAGGAAGGAAGGAAGGAAGAGCAGTGCTGGCACCACCAGAGACCAGTAGCAGCAGCAGAAATACTTCTCCAGCCTCCACCCACAGCACAGTGCTACCAGGGCCACAGGGAACCAGGTGGGCTCAGTGGACTCAAGACAGGCTCTCCCTGACCACCCCCTTCCCCTGTTCCCTCCCACGGTGCTGGTGCCCAGAGTCCCTGGTGATCTGGATACAGCAGCAACACCCATCACCCTGGTCACCCAGGCCAGCACTCCCACACTCACAGCTAAGCCCCCACACCTGGACCCCCCAGGCTCAGGTAGCACCAGTGAGAGACAACAGAAACTGTGCTATTGCATCAGCTACTGAAAAACAAAACAGAGACGTCTAATTATCTAGCTGCTGAATTGCTCGAATCAAAATGTACATAAATTAGAAAGTGTTCACTATTTCAAATGAGCCTGCAGAAGAACAAGCTATCCAGCAGCATGAACAACCAAGGCGACATGGTAACACTGAGAGATGACACTTCTCCAGAAACCAAGTCAAAGTCATGAAGATTGTGATCTCTGTGACCGAGATTTCAAAACAGCAGTCATGAAGAATCTCAATGAGATACAAGAAAACTCACAAGGCAGTTCAACGAGTTCAGGAGTAAAATTAACGAACAGAAGGAGTACTTTATCTAAGATATGAAAACTATAAAAAAGGTCCAAACAGAAATCCTGGAGCTGAATGAAGAACTTAAGAAATGAGATCAAAAATGGACATTTTAATAACAATATTACACAAAGAAAACAAGTTGCTATTAAAGATGCCATATCATTGCCACCTCAGTCATCAATTATTCAAGTGATGCCAAAATGTAGATATTGGAGTATTACGCAGCCATAAAGAAAAAAGAAATCTTACCATCTGCAACAACATGGATGGATCTAGAGAACATTATGTTAAGCGAAATAAGTCAGAAAGAGAAAGACAAGTACCATATGATCTCACTTATATGCGGAATGTAAAGAAAAGAATAAGTGAATGAACTAATCAGAAACAGTTCTGGGGACAAAGAGGAAAAAGCTGAAGGTTGTTAGATGGGTGGGGGGGGGTGGGGATAAGGGGGAAGGTGAGGAGATTAGAAAACAGTCGGTAACCACAAAATGGCCTCAGGGTTTTTGAAAAATAATTTCGGGAACGTAATCAATAATGTTGTAAAGATTTTGTAGGGTATCTGATGGACACAGGTCCCATCTGGGAGACCACCTCAGGGAAGATGTAGATGCTTGATCAATGTACTACTGTACACCCAAAGCGGAACAATAATGAATGCCAACTATAATTTTATATATATAATGTGAAGGCTCGGTGCAAGGTCGGAGGGATAGTGAAAGGGGAAATGGGGGAGGGGGGGTTCACAGTGTGAGGGATATAAATGATGAACGTCTAAGTATTACCTTGTCTTGTGCACCTGAAACTAATTAAATTAAATTCTAGAGCTACAACTTCTATTTCTTTTTAATCTCCTTAAATCTCCATTTAAAAGAAAAGATGTACAGATATAAGTGAACTTCATTTTAAAAATTCAAATATTTGCTCAATTTACCTCTTTAGAAAATGTACTGTTGCTTAGCAAGATATTTTATTTTATTATTACTTTTTAAGCAAAACAGTTTAACTCATCAAAATAAAAAATGCTATAAGTAAAATAGAAATTAAGGATGTACTATTATGTACAAAGAGAACAACTTTTAACTTAGAAAGAACAAATTAATCTTTTCAGTGTTACAAGTTTGCAGAATTCATAACAAGGATTTACCTCGGTTTCATGGAAATAAGAAACATCAACATATAGTGAGTGAATGTCAATCATTCACTTAGGCTTAGGGGTGGCAAAACTGGGCTGTAGGACAACTAAAATTGTTATAAACCATCGCCAAATTAAAACCAATGCAGAAGTAAGCCAAAGCATCTCAAAGCATACCATTCGTTGTTAGGCAATAACATTTCATTTGTAAAATCTAATTGAAAAGCAGCTTTTCCAGAAATTTAAAATGTGTCAGTCAATTACATTTATTGAATACAGTTAATGACAGTTAGCTCTTAAAACATGGGAGATGCAGGGACTTACAAAAGATTGTAAAATTTCTGTCTCCTTCCTACATTAGCACACATAATTATGCCTTTCACATTGTGTGCATTAGTCAATGAAACAACTCAGAATCTCACCAAGTTAAGAACAAGAATTATATCGGACAACTGAAACCCAAAGGAAAGAAGATAACTAACCTTCATGAAGTAGGTGAACGTGTCATTATTATTAGAAGTCTGTGGGGTTGACCTAGGAATCACTGACTGTTCTCTTGGAGCGAGATTTCCTCGAGGTAGGAACCCATCACTTATCCTTCCAATACAAGGTGGCAGCAGGACAGGCCTCCCAGGAGCGCGGCTGAGTAAAGTGTTCCGTGGTGTCTTCATGAGAAGCTGGGTTCTCATCTCTGCCAGCGTATCATTAGCACTGTGAAGATTGTAAGAACAAAGGCTTAGTATTTTATTTTTCCTGAATGACTTGCATTTTTTTCAAGTTGCCATAATAAATAGTAAATAAATTTCCCATTAAACAGCATTTTAACATTGAAAATGCGTCAGGGCAGACCTACCATGCACAAGGATAGCTTTCAAATTATCCTAAACAAGCACATGTGTTTCTATGGGGATGCCAGACTAAGAAGAAATTCAAAGTAGGGAGGGGAGGACACGGGCTATCAGTGACATCCACGGCTTCACAGATAATACTTGCTGCCTTCTGCAATGGCTGAACCAATAAGATTCTTGAGGATTGCCATGAGACATACATAGCAAACGAGTTTAGAATTTTTTAAAAATCCCACCAAGATATTTTCAAGCCTTTGCAGTCACCGCCCTTGTGTAATGCGCTCATTACCCTGAGGACTGAGGTGTCATGTAGAACAACAGCCTCTGGGGGAGAAGGAGGGAGCCTGGTTGGTGATCCTACTGAATGAAACCTCTCCGCAGGCATGTAGCTTAGAATATAACACTGTGACCAAGGCGCTGGACGTGGGCTCTGCCCTTTCTGTCTTCCACACACCCCCTCAGGCTCACCACATTATCTTTTTAGCCACTTCTTGGGTTATACTACCCTCACCCCTACGTTGTTAACCCTCTGCTATATTTCACAAATATGCCTTTGTGGACATCAGAAAGACTAGAAAGAAGAGCTTGTCTGAAAGCGACCTCTAGAGATAATAACACAGAGCACAATGGAGACAGTACATGTACCAAGTGCCAGAATATGCAGAGTACTTAACCCTTTGGGTTTAAGTTGTTATCTTATAATAAATAGTTACCTCATTAAAAACTATTTAGGGGAATTCTGACAAGCAATTTTATAATAAATAGCGTTGTCTAAATCATAAAGCTTCAAAAACACTTTGCTTAAAGACTGGTAGATCAGATTAACTCTATGAAAACCGCGAGAAGGAAAAATACAATCATGTAAAACCAAAAATGGAGAGAGATGCAAATGTCCTGAACTAACTAACATTTTAAAAGTAATTTATTCACTAACATCATTTTCCAAAATTATACTATTTAGTAAGCTTTCATTTCCTATCAATCTCAGGAATCTGCCTGGACAAAAATTATACTTTAGAGGCAAATTAATGAGCTCGATTGATTTTCTCTGACTCTGGACTTACTTGTTTAGTTTGTTTTCCAATGATGTTATAAGTTTTAATTCTTCTAGGTAGAGGTGTTTACATTCTTCCAATTCTATTTTACAAGAAGTTTTCACTTTGAAGAGTTCAGATTCCAGACGTTTAATTCTGAGTTCCATGTCACTTATGGAAGCGCCAACATGGTCATTTAACGGGTGTAGGTTTTTTTGAGATGCTGCGGGTTCCTAAAGCCAACGGAAAGGATACATTTTAAAAATAATTATAAACTGAATAATTACAGTCTATTTGTATTCTTTAGTTTTAAGTCAATGATTTGGACGGCAATTTAAATGTGAAAAAAGCTGAAGTTTAAAATATTTATCATCAATACGGAATAAAATAAATCTGAATCATGAAAATATTTTGAATCATCTCATCTAACTATTCCAATAAGAGAATCAATATTAAATTTTAAAAATTGAACAATATGACTGAATATGACCAGCACGATGCTCTAACCATGGAGCCAACTGGCCACCCCACAGATGGAGACATTCTGAAGATGCAGTTTCCAGTTTTGCTTTGAGAGCATCATTCTGAATGAGTAAGATAGTATGATTTCGTTACGAAGGAAGTTGACTGAGAATAGTCTAACCCCAAACCAGTATCAACTTGTGAAATAAACTCAGTTGCCATAAAATGTCATCGATAATGTAGTAGATCCTTAGATTGTGGAAACTTGAATTACTCAGAATGAAGAACAAAGAGAAAAGCACCAGGAGACTCAAAAATGTATCCTTTATTATCATCGACTTTGCCACACAACATCTGTACTTGATTTTCTACGATTTCCTGAATGATTGGTTCATGTTTTTCTTCTATAAAATGACTGTAAGTCACCTCTGAGTTGATAGTCTCTCACCTGTTCCCCATTTTAACTCTCCATAATTTCTTACGAAGTTGTAGGGAGTTACAAGTAACTCATCTTGAGATAGTTAGGCCTCCGTCAGCTACAAATGTTTCATGGTAATTTGAATTGCTTTCAAGAAGAAATGATTCCCAAGGTTAAGGAGAAATCACATCTCACACTGTGAATGTTTAGTGAGATGATCGCTACATTTTTTTCAACAACAAAAAAGTGTCTTAATTCGATAATGCTATCTTGTAATCCTCTCTTTCCACAATATACAAGAACATCCTAAACAGCAATAATAACAACAAATCTGCTGGGATTGCAGTGATACTGAGTTGGGTAGAACTACTTTCCTGTAGATACAATGCTTATTTGGTAAGATGAGGAGAGTGGATGGATGTAGTGTTTTTAAAACATGGCTACAAATTCTTGACATTTCTCCATGAAATTTCCTCCCTTTTAATATGTGCTGGCCTTAGGAAGTAACTGGATTCTAGTGCATGGAATAGGGCAGAACTGCTGTGAGAATGCTATGCCTGCGGCAGAAAATGTGATACAGCTTCCATCTGACTTTCTCTCGGGAAGCTCGCCCTGAGAACCCAGCCACCATGTTGTGCAGATGAAGAAGCCCAGGACACACAGTGAGGCCTCCTACAGATGTTCGCACTGAGACAGCCCCAGTGGGCGTCCCGGCCAAAACCCCGCTTCAACTGCTACACGTGTGTGTAACAGCCTTTAGATGATTCTCATTCGCAGCTTCATGGCAACGCAGCTGATGCCAAGTGGAACAGAAATAAGCTAGTCTCACTGAGCTTCACTCAACTGCATTACTGATGAACAAAACAGATGCTGTTTTGAGCCACTAGCTTTTGAGTTGGTTTCTTGAGCAGCAATGAACAATTGGCATTGATACTGATATTCAAAATGCTGTGAGGCCACAAAGAAAAGCAATCTAAAACCTGTAGGAGTGCCTTTCCACCAGGAGGTAGGTGGAACCCGAAAGGATGTGGAGAAGAATGAGAACGACACCCACAAGAGCCTCCAAGAGACGGTTATTGGGGGCTTGCGGGCCCCTAAAGAGGCTGGCCACAAAGACTTCTCAGCTAGTGAAGAAAATGGGTCTGACATCCGGATGAAAGGGGACTCTTGCTGTGAAGTAACCAAGTAAAATCCATGAGATACATGAGCTAACGAAAGACTTTGAACTGTAAAGGAACCAGGACTTATTGTGTTCAAATGTGTTTCCCATTTACAGCCTCTCCCACATGCCCTGTTGTCAAATCATGCTAAAATAAAGAAATGGCTTCTGAGTGAAGATCAAATTCGCTGTGCTCCCAGGAAGACATGATCTACGGATGAGGACAAGACTGTAAAGCCTTCCTCAAGACTTCGAAAGTGTTAAGGTGGGGCCTTAAATTCCTGGAAGGCTCTTCAGAGGAAAAGAATTTTAAAGGCATGGTCCTACAACAGCTACAGGAAGCCCAAGAGCTTATCTCAAAACAATGTATGACGGTGGCTTTTCTAATGGCACGAACCCCAATAAACTCTCACGCAACTCCAAGTTTTTAGGATAATCAAGTAGCAAAAAACCACCTTGTTACCTTGGACTAATAAAAACCAACAGAGTGAAAAATAAGAGGAGGCCTGTGGGTCTTAGGCATTTGGGTGGAGGAATGACGCTGAGGGAAGAGCTGCAAGCACAGGTCATTTCTTATGAAAAGGACAGAACAAAGAGCTCACAGGGGACAGCAAAGGGCCATGGAGAAGCATTGGCATGATTAGGACTAAGTCCTAATCAAAGAACGGACAGCACACATCAGGCTGTATTTCAGAATTGCTATGGACCAACGTGCCTTCCACTTTCTATTTCTGCAGGGGAAACTTCAGCAGTCGAGCAGAATGTTGGGTGTGTGGGTGGTAGATAACTTGTCTCTTCCTTTCTCATGTTTTCATATTGAAAGGAATTGTCCTCAACGGGCTTTATCCTAGAAACGAAAACCCAGGCCCTTCATCCCCATTTGCACCAGACTAAGATGGTAAAATCTTAGATTCGGACCTGAGCCTGACGCCATTAAATTGAGACTTGTGGCGAGTATTGTGTAGGGATGAGTGTATTTTCCATGTGGGGGGAATATAAAAAATTGTGGCCAGTGGAAAGATCAAGGTGGTTTTTAAATGTGTCCGTAAATTTTGAAATATTCATTGCATAAAACCACTAGAATATGGGTCAACATTAGTGACTTGCTCCTAATGAACAGAATATGTTGAAAGACATTCCGTGTGAATTCCAAGACTCCTTCACAAAGGGCAACACAGCTCCTGTTGGTTATGTCTCTGAGGATCTGAACCTTGGAATCCAGCCCCGTGTTGTGGGGAGGCTCGGGCCACAATGCGAGCCGGGTGTTCAGGTGTAGGTGTTCCTGCCGTCTGCTCCAGCTAGAGAGCCGACCAACAGTAGGCACCAACTACCGGATACATTGCTGTACAAACTTTCAAATGATTCCAGCCTCCAGCCATCGAGCTGCCCCAATTGGAGCTGAGGGGAACGGAGACAGATGGCCCTGGCCACACTCTTCTTAAGTATGGATCTGTGAGTCAAATAACTGTTGTTTATTTCAACCACTCCATTGGAGAGTTAAGGAAAAAATAGGCACACCTTCTGGATTAAAAAAAGAGATAATAGTAAAAGTAACTTTTAAGTTATTAATTACAGATATCTTCTTTTATTGCACTTTGCTGTATTGTATTTTGCAACTATGTTTTACAAATTGAAAGCTTTGGACAATCATGCATTTAGCAAGTGTATGAATACCACTTTTCCGACAAAGTAGGATTACGTTTGGCAGTTTAGCAATGAAGTACTTTTTAATTAAGGTATGTACACTGTTTATTTAGACATAATGTTACCACACACTTAATAGACTACAGACTAGTGTAAAATAAATTTATATGCACAATTCTTGTGATTCACTTTATTGGGTTACTAGTGTATTGCTGTGGTTGGAACCAAATCTGCAATATCTCCGAGGTATGCCTTTAGTCTCCTTTATAGTGGAATCTAAGTAATGTGGAGATTGACTTATTAATGACACACAATGCTAAAGAGAAGAAGCAGTGAATACAAGAAAGGCATAAGAAGTTTCTCAAGGGTTCCCTTCAATGACAGCTAGGCAGGTAGGCATCTTTAGAAGCTTCCCTCAACGTACAGGATTAGGAAGACTGGCAAGGAGACATATGATTTCTAGTATGATAGTTGTAAAACTAGAAATAGCCAGTTAATAACCAAAATCAAACCTTTTTCCTGATTTCCATTCCCTAAAATTCTAAAAGAGATAGGCAGCTTTCAATATTTATTCATCAATCTAGTACTCAATCTTCACTTCCTTTTCCTCGCTGAGGAAATAGAGTGCAGTATGGAATCATTTTTAATCTCAGTAGTAAAACAATCATAGTGTCCTCTGGCACTATTTAAATACAATCTCTCCTTTACCGTACTTCAAGCTTGTTTGTATGGGAAGGGAAGACCATGTCTTCTGTATCTTATACCGAAATGCTTCTCCGTATCACACAAAAAGGCTTTGACATTTCATAATTCACATCACGAATCTATTATTTGTTTCTGATTAATTACTTCCTGAATTTTAACAGCTGTACTCTTGAAATGTTTTCTTTGGATGGGATGAAATATTTATTCCATTAATTATATATGAAGCTAAAGGTACAACTATGCATCTCAATGTGTTTCTGAGAATGTAGGATCTATGCCAAGAACAAGATTGGCACCAGTGTTTCAGAAAAGAACCGGGTCAAACAGAATCTACTTTTCAATTGCAAGATGATGGATTAGAGAGATTTCTAAGAAGGAAAGCAGATGGTCCAGGTTTCATCTTCTCCTTCCTAGACAGTGAAATCTATGGAAGAGGCTATGGATTAGGAGATAGACAAAATGAAGAAAGTTGTCCACCAAGTATCAGATCCTATTACCGACATTTGATGGAAATGGGAGTGAAAGGGAGGCACTGGGTTAAAGATTAATGTTTTGAATGAAGAAAACAAAAGAAATGAGTCGACTTTGTAAGCCTAATATCCCATCATGCCATAAGGTCACCAAGGTCTGCGGGCCACAGGCTCCATCCAGAAGCAAAACATCTCCACAGAAGTGGAATTAAAGGTATTCCCCTACATTGACATTTTATTATTCCATAAGGCATCTGGTAATATGCAAGATGACTGGGGAAGCGTTCTCATAACATTTGATTTGGTAATGGCGTAAGGACAGATCTATAGATCAATGAATCAAAATTAAGGATCCGGAAATTAACCTCATATGTAGAGCCGAGTGATTTTTGACAAGGGTGCTAAAAAATCCAATTGGATGTGAATAGTCTTTTGAGCAAATGATACTGGATCAACTGGATATCCACATGCAAAAGAAAAAAATTAGAGCTCTACATCATACCAGATATAAAAATTATCTCAAAATGTAAAAGCTAAAATTATAAAAGCTTAGAAGAAAGCATAGGTATATGTCTTCATGAAAGAGTTCGTAATTGAGTGTTTAAAAAAATGGATTAACTGGACTCCATTAAAATAAAATGTTTCTGTGCTTTAAAGGATACCATTGAAAGACTAAAAAGGCAAGCTAATGAAAGGGAGAAATATTTGAAAATCCTATATCTGATAGGCGATTTGTATCCAGGATATATAAAGAACTCTTACAATTCAACAAGAAAGAGACAATCCAATTTTAAAAGGGCAAAGGAATTGAAACAACAGTTTTTCAAAGAAGTTATACAAATGGATAATAAGCATGGGAAAAGATTGCTCAGCATCATTAGTCATCAGAAAAAACTACATCAAAACCACAATATGGAGCAGAGAGTTCACTAGTGGTTCCCTAGGGCTAAGAAGAGTGGGAAGGGCAGACTGGCACACGGTGAAGGCTAACAGCACACAGATACTTTCCAGGGTGATGAAAATGTTGTAAAACTGATTGTGATGATGACTGCATAAAGCTTTGAATACACTAAAAGCCACTGCACTGCATACTTTAAATGATGGAACTGCATGCTATGTTCATTACATCTCAATGAAGATTGGAGCCAGTGCTTTGGGGTCATGCAACGGTGTCCTTCTTGGCTTTAGATCACTAGCCAGGGTTGAGACAAAGGAGAGGTAACAGTATGCCCTTTTATAGAAAAATGATATAGAAAATAAGCTATCTTTTTCACTGCTTGAGTCTGTAAAATTAAGGGAGAAATCTATATTGTACTGCTTAAAGCATTGAGTGGTTTGTATTTCCCCAAATTAAGTGATTTCTGGGTCCCAAACGGATTACAAATTACCTTCTGTTTTAACCTAGTCATCTGAATAGCCATTTCAGATTGATTGGGTTCTATATCTCCAAGGAAACTAACCTCTCCATTTTGATTGTCATGTAGCATCCTTGTATTCTGAAAGAGGGTCTTCAGTCTGCAGAATTGTAGAAAACGAGTAAGTCAAATTCTTTAAGAGTAAATGTTTAGTAATTATTTAAAGAGATGATATGTCTATCATACAAAATAAACAAATCTATAAATTATGATCCTCTCCTATTTGTTCCAGTATAATAGTTTGAAAGCAAACTAATTAAATTATAATCTTAGGTAAGTAACAAAACAATTGTAATACATATGATACAGACTTCATATTATAACAATGTACGGTTCTTATAATTAAAGTATTATTAATATCTACTTGAGATTGTTAGTATCAAACATTAACCTATTATTAAATATCAGCTATAAACCAGAGATCAGTATCCAAGCTGAAGAAGGAAAGTATAATACATGTGGGTGTTTTGAAAAGACACAAAAATACCATTCGGTGCCTACTGACCACAGTCTACCAGAAGAAAAGAAAGTACGTACCAACAAGAGATCATTCAAAATAGAAAGAGAAACCGGAAAGAAAAATCTGAAGTCTGAGTGGAGGGGAAAGGAAAGGGGCAGGGCTTTAGAAGAAAGGAAATTGGAGAGATAATGTGTCACAGTCTCTTCGAGTCTGTTTTACGAAGAGATCTTTGCTAGCACAAAGTTAACAAAATGAGAAGAATACAAAACAATGCAGAGAAAGACAGTGACATGGGAGGAAAAACACTGAGGAGAATCAGAGAAAAAACTTCATTCAGTAAGCAGCAAGTAAACAGAAAGCAAGCCACGCGTGGGCTTCCCAGACGTTGGGAAAGATTCCATTATTATCTGAGTGAGATGATTACTCATCTCATTCTTCTTTACGTTATACATATGGTTTGGTATGTATGACATATTTTATAACTGAAAAAACTAGAAAGACAATAGAAGCCAAATCAATAACAATTCTGATGTTGTTACACAATACCACAGATAGGTTTTTAGACATTAAACTGTTAGAATGCCAAAAGGAAAAACACTACTAAAAGAAGGAAAGATTACCAAAGAGAGCACAGACATCCTGCAGAAATAAAGATTCAAGGGAGACCAGGAAGAGTGCAATTGACAGTATATGCAAAAGACACTGTCATTATAGTTTTAGGAATCATTCAAGAGTAGGTATAATATTTTGGCATTCACACAAGTTTGTGCTGTGAGTTTCTGATGTAAATTCTTAAGTAGGATAACTTGGTTAATTATGAAAATTACAGGTATGAAATACATTTGTACTTAGGTTTTCATAAAGTAAGAATTATAATTAAATAGTAATTAATGGTTGACATGATCTGAAATATTAAAACCTTACCTGGTAACCTCTGTCTCTAATTCATCATTTTTCTTCTTTTGTTGATTCAAATTATATTGCAGAGATTCTAACTTCTCATAGTACTTTAATTGTTCCTTTTCATCCTCAGACTTTGAAAAACATTTTTAAAGAAAGTTAATTTTAAAAAACTAGAGACTCACTCTTCTTTCTTTAAAATATGATTCCTCATGAGCTCACGAGTAATATGTGTACACAGGTGTATAAAATGTAGTTATACACCTGATGCCAATAAGGACAGAGTTCAAAAACAATGACATTTCTTACAACAGCTGAAATGGATTTTACAGTGTCATCATTGGTTTCCTGGAATTTAAATTGCCAAACTTTCTTAAAAACAGAGGCTTTTACATGTAAAAATACTAAGTGTTAAAGAATAGATTTAAATAGTGGTTCTATTTACATTTTAGTTTCAAGAAATGCTCCCAGAGACATTTTCATCAACATTTCAAGATTTTACAGGGTTTCTGGAATCACATTTTCGTATGATAATCTTTGAAAACTTCCTGTGCAGTCCCCCTTACATTGTGATAATCTGACATGAGCATCAGATGAAGACTCTCATTCTCTGTAAGCGTTCTTCCATAGGTTTCAATTTCTCCTTTTCTAATAAATATTTTTTCTCTTTAAAGTTTATCTTCTCTATATTATATAAAAACATAACTTTTTCTTGATTCCTGTAACTTTTTCTGTCATCCTGTTTTTCTCCTTAGACTCTAACCCTCTTTAATATGTGGTCTCATCCCCAGGTCCATATTTTCGCCACTTATTCTCTTCTTTTACATAAGAATCAGACTTTCTGTCCTTATAAGTGCACTAAAACATTTTTTCAGGGGCATCTCTTTCTTTAGTCCTTATCCTGCTTTACTTCTTAGCAGCAACTGATAAGGATGCCCACACCCTTTCTATGATCTTCTCAGCCCAACTCATTTCTAAACAGCAGCCCTGATGGTCAGTACTTGACCCTTTTCTATTCCTCTTTTTAAATGCTCTCAGTTCCTTACATCCCAGTGCTTCAAACCACATTCCCTCATCTACAGTTGCAGCCTTCACCCCTTTACTGAGATCTTCTGTACTTTCCTTTTTCCCCTGGAGCTCCTCATAGACAGTGTCCCTCAACCACACACTCATACACCATGACTTGCTGTGGATCAGCTCATCTGTTACATTTTATGGGGATTCTTATCACTGTGACTGTGAGCATAGTGTTATTTTTGGATCTTGGCAGCTCCTCACCCTTAGGATGTTGACCAGCATACTTTGTCCTGTTTTTCTCTCAGAATGCATAAGTTTTTCATAAGCTTCACATTATCCACTATTCGCCTTTCCATTTTTGTTTGCTCTATTGAATAACTTCCTGTTCCTTGGGACCTGACCTGACCTATGGTAGTGTTCTGAAATTCCTTTCACAAGTACACTCCACTATCTTGTTTGAAGGCTTAAGTCAGTTGCAGCTATCCTTTCTTCCCAGTCCAGATGCTTCCTCTCAACATTGTGTGAATCAAATATCTTAACTCAGGTAATATCTCACGTGGGGGGAATCATGAGACGAGAGTCTTCTAGAGAAGTGAGGGCTATTGATTGAATTCGTTGAAACCTGTCATTATAAATCTTATGATATACAGGGTAGACCTTATGGTGGCTGATAATTCTGTTGAGATCTAACTACTTCCCCTAGGAATCTATAGTCCTTCATTATTTTGGTATAAGCTTAATCAGTTTTAGGTGTGCTTACAAATTTTTCAATTTTTTGACATTCAATATTATTTTATATTAATTTATATAAAATGTTATTTTATAGCATTTCATATTAATTTCAGGTGTACAGCATAGTAATTAGAATTTACGTAATTTAAGAAGTGATCCCCCTGACTCATTTTGTACCCACTTGGCACTATAGTTAGTTATTGTCATAGTATTAACTATATTCCCTATGCTTTACATTACATCCCCGTGACTATTTAGTAACTACCAATTTGTACTTTTTAATCCCTTCACCTTTTTTACCCTGCTCCGAACTCCCCTCCCATCTAGTACTCACCTGACACCATGCATCGTGATTACAATATTATTGACTATATTCCTTATTCTATACCCTACATCCCCATGACCACTTTGTAAAAACCAATTTGTACTTCTTAGTCCCTCCCCTTTTCACTCATTTCCCAAACCCCCTTCCAGCTGGCAACCAACAAAATGTTCTTTGTATCTATGAGTTTGTTTTAGTTTGTTTCTTTTGTTCTTAAATTCCACGTATAAGCAAAATCATATTGCATATTTGTCTGTCTGACACACTGCACTCAGCACAGTTCCCTCCTAGTCCATCTATGCCGCAGCAGATGGCAAGAACCCATTTCCTTCCATGGAATATTCCCCGAGCAATATTCCATTGTAAACACATACCATCTCTCCTTTTCCATTTATCCATTGATAGACATCCAAGCATCATGCGCATGTTGGTCATTGTAAAGAATGCTACAGTGAACATATGGATGTACGAGTCACCTCGAATTGGCGTTTTTTGTTTTCTTTGGATAAATACTCTGAAATGGGATATCTGGGTCATTCTTTGACTCTTGTGATAGCCTTTGTTTAAAAGTCTATATGGTATGATATAAGTATTGCTCCCACAGCTCTTTAAAAATTATTTTATTTTCATGAAATATCTGTTTCCATCCCTTTATTTTCAGTCTCTGTGTCTTTTGATCTGAAGCGAGTTTCTTGTATGGAGCATATGTAAGGATCTTATTTTCTTATCCTTTGAGCCACCCCGTGTTTTGATTGGAGCATTTATTTATTTATTTTTTTTTTTAAATAGTTTTTATTTTATTTTATTTTTACATCCCTCACACCGTGAACCCCCCTCCCCCCATTGATTGGAGCATTTGATCCATTTACACATAAAGTAATTATTGATAGACATGTAGTTACCCGCATGTTATTAATGATATTTTTGCTCTTTCCTTTTTGTGTATTTTAAAGAAGTCCCCCTAATATTCCTTGTAATACTGGTTTGGTGCTGATGAATTCCTTTAGTTTTTGTTCTCCAGGAAGTTCTTTATCTGTCCTATGATACTAAATGATAGCTTTGCTGGGTAGAGAAATCTTAGCTGTAGGAGAGTCTTTCATCACTTTGAATGTTTCGTGCCCTCCCGTCTGGCCTGCAAAATTATTGTTGAGAAATCAGCTGATAGTCTTATGGGTGCTCCCTTTTAGGTTACTAACTGCTTTTTCCTTGTTGGGTGCCCTCTTATAGGTTACTAACTGTTTTTTTTTTCTTGCTGTTTTTAAAATTCTTTATTTACTTATAAACTTTGGCATTTTAATTATGTTGTATCTTGGTATGGGCCTGTTTGGGCTCATCTTCTTTGAGACTCTGTGATTTCTCGGCTTATATGTCCATTTCCTTCACCAATTTAGGGAAGTTTTCAGTCATTATACCTTCAAGTACAGGTTGAATTCCTTCATATCTTTTTTCTTCTTGTAGTACCCCATATGATGAGAATGTTGGTATGCTTGACATTGTCCCCGAGGTCCCGTAAACGATCCTCATTTTTTGAATTATTTTTACTGTTCTGATTGGGTATTCTCTGCTACCATATCTTTTAAATCATTGATTCGATCCTCTATTTTATCTAATCAGCTTTTCATTCCCTCTAAGACATTTGCTTTTTCAGTTATTTTATTCTTTACTTATGACTGATTCATTTTTATGTTTTCTATTTTCATTTTTATGTTTCCTATATCTTAGTTGAAGTTCTCCTTGAGATCACTGAGCATCCTTATAACCAGTGTTTTGAACTCTGCATCTGATAGATTGCTTGTCTCTATCTTGCTCAATATTTTTCTGGAAGTTTGTTCTGTTCTTTTATTTGGCATGTTTCTTTGACTCCCCATGTTGGCTTCTTCCTTGTGATCGTTTCTGTGTATGAGGTAGGACGGCTGTGTCTCCCAGGACTATTTGAGTGGCCTTAGATAGTAGGTGTCCTGTGGGGCCCCGTGGCACAGTCTACTTGTTAACCAGAGCCGGGTGCTGCAGGTGTGCCCCTTGTGTGAGTTCTCTGTGCTCTCCTGTTGTAGTTCAGCCTCTGTTGCTCTTTGTATGTCAATGGGAGGTATTGATGCTCAGGCTGATTGGTTGTGTGGACTGACCATGACTACAGTGGAAGAGCTGTTTTGGCACGGGCTGCCTCTATAGAGCAGGATTTGCTTTAGCAGGGCACTGGTGTCTGCCCTGTGTGCACTTTGGTTGTGTCTTCCTTGGTGGCATCCAGGTGATGCTCCAGCTCTGTTCAAGGATGATCACCAGTTGTGTTAGCCCTAGGGACTCCTGTCAGTGGCCCAGCTACAGGCCAAGACCAGCCGCAGCCTGTGTCCTGTCTGGGGCCAACTAACTTGACCACAAAGCAGGACACAGATGGCTGCAACCTGCACTGGGTTCAGAGGTACCTCAAGAGTTCCAGTTGCGAACCACAGCCAGCTGCCACTAGTGCCATCTTGGGTCTGCACAGCAAGAAGTAAAGGACAGCTGAAGCCACATAACGCTTGTTTGAGTTTTGTGAACCGTTGAGAGATTTTAGGTAAGCCTGCAGCATGAGCCAAGACAGGATTTTTTTTTGGAAAAGGCACTGAAAGCAGCTTGGGTTGGCTCTCAAGTTGGGTGGGGCAGGTTCTCAGGGAATCACCAGGGTGGGGTGGACAGTGTTAGCCAGGTTGATGTAGACTCAAGAGATGGCGGCCATCTGTGTCTCACACTGCGATGGGTGATGGAGCAGTACATAAACAAAGGATTCTACAAGCACCTCTGTGTGGGAGAAAGCTCCCTTCCAGCCATCACCCTAAAACCAGAAAACTTAGTTCCTGCCCTTATATCCCTGACATCTTTTGAACTACTGCCCAGTGTTGGAGTTCGGGGCAAACGAATCTGTCAGTTAGTAAGCCCATTCCAAGCCCTATAAGAGAATCAACTGGGACTCTAGCCACGCTTCATCTCTCCCAGGCAGAATGACCAGTGGTTTCCACAGCCAGAAGCTATAGGGACATCTCTCTCTAGCACTGGAATCCTGGGTTAGGATGCCTGGTGTGGAGCTGGGTCCCCTCGCACCCCAGGTGGACCTCCACAACCAAGATATCCCTCTAGACTTTTAACAGTCACACAGGGGTCTGGCGTCAGCTTGTTCTGTTTTTCTGCCCCTCCTACCAGTCTCGAGGTGACTTCTTCTGTATGTCCTTAGAAGTAGGACGACTTTGGTTGAGCTAGACTTCAGGTGATGCTCAGTGATGATTGTTCTGTAGTTTAGTTGTAATTTTGATGTGGTCGTGAGAGGAGGCAAGCATGGCATTTACTTACTCTGCCATCTTGACCACAAATCCCCAATTTTTCAATTTTTGATACCTTAATATAATAGATTTCTCTATAAAACTGTGATGTGACAACTCATGGAACTCACATTCATGTAAGACTCCTTATCAACACATTATCATGTCACTCCTATGAAAAGTATGCTAACATAATGTGACTTAATTGACAAGAAGTCTAGACAAAAATTTTTTTCAAAGTTTCTTTGGCCACAAGAAGGACCATCAGCACAATCTTCTGTTTCCCTTGATAGGCATGTCTGTTTAATGAAATTGCTTAGACCTGGCTACTGTGACTGAAAGACACCAGCTGGAAAGTACATCTACGTCAATGGTCCACCTCGGGTCACAATGCGATCTTATGATGGGAAATCCTAGGGAGCCTCTCCTACAGAGGACAGGAGGATGGCAGGGGAATGTTGTTCTGCTTAGGAAATAGTGATATGGTTTTCACTGTCCATCAGGAAATTGTCATCCTGGATGACACATCAATCTTTTCTGACATCAAACTGTTAAATCTTTAAAGGCATATGATTAACTCAAGTGAAGGGAAAAAGATTCGTTTCTAAACTTGTAAAGCTAAAGCACTATGTTACTATGTAAGGCCTTACTTGCGCATTCATTTCTACTTTTACACTGGCATCTCTTTTCTTTTTCAAAATCCAACAAAGAGAAAAGTATATTCTTTTCGGGAAACATTTGCACAATGATCCAGTATTCGTGAATGACGAAGAAAACAAATTAGAACATTAAAAGTAATTCATTCTCGAGACCGAAAAAAATGGCGGCGTGAGGTGAGCCTCTGTAACGCTCCCCTGGAATTTACAACGAATCAGACAACAATAACTCCACAAAGGACTCCTTGCACAGCAGACAGGCAAGACGAAGAGGCCGACTACTGAATTCACCTCCAGGTGGGTGAATCGCGCGAGCGGGGGAGGAGGGAGAGGAGAAGTGCGGACGCAGGATGCAGACCTAGCTCAGTGCTCGGAGCCCGCTGCTCCCGGATCTTCTGCAGCTGCGGGAGAGGGAAGGACTCGGACTGCTAGGGCTCCGCTTACGGCCCACAGGGCTGAGGGGGCAGCACACAAAACCGCTGAACACAATGCTCGCTCACGGCAGACATTGGAGCAAAGACTGAGGGAAGAGGGCTGAAATCGATGGTTTAAGCCCTCACTGCCGAGCGGAGAACGGAAGCCCTAGACACGGAGACTAGCCGCCCCCTCCCTACCCTCCCAGAGCTCGCCCTGCCCCCACCTGCCCGGTGCTAAAGCGATAAAGTAGCAGTGTCGGATCAAAGGACAGAATATTTGCTGCTCTGAGAACTGTGGACCGCAGACACAGATTCGCAGCTCAACTAGTTCCGGCAAAGGGGAGGGAGCTGTGGAAGCAGGACTGGCTGTGGTGATGGTCGCCGCCATTGCTCTGGGCCACCTCTCACAACTCACCCCGCCCCTGGCCCCACCTATCTGGGCGGATCCCTGCAGGAGTAAACAGAACTGCTGAAACATACGGGCTCTGAATCTGGTGCAGAAAGAGCTTTGGAACTTCAAAACCTCTTCGCATACCTATCAACCTGTTGCAGAAGCCACTCCTGTAGATGTCTAGGAAGAGAAATAGTAAATCAGTGATTGCCATGAATAACCAAGGCAACAAGATAGCTCAGAAAGAAAGTGAAAAGTCTCCAGAAAAGGAACTTAGAGATATGGACCTTTGTGATTTAAATGACAGAGAATTCAAGATTGCAATTCTGAAAAAACTGAACGAGATGCAAGAAAACACAGAAAGGCAATTTAATGAACTCAGAAACACAATCAAAGAACACCATGAGCATTTTACAAAAGAGATTGAAATCTTGAAAAAGAACCAAATAGAATTTCTGGAGATTAAGAACTCAATAGAAGAAATTAACAATAAAATATCCAGCCTAGGTAGTAGATTTGACCAGATAAAGGAAAGAATCAGTGACATCGAAGATAGGAACCTGGAATTTACACAGAGGGAAGAAGGAAGAGACTTGAGACTTAAAAGAAATGAAAGAACTCTACAAGAACTTTCTGACTCCATCAGAAAGAGCAATATAAGAATAATGGGCATACCAAAGGAGAAGAAAGAGGGAAGGGAACAGAGAATATATTCAAACAAATCGTCGATGAGAACTTCCCAAACTTGTGGAAAGAATTGGATCCTCGAATCCAAGAAGCAAATAGAACACCTAATTACCTCAATCCCAACAGGCCTTCTCCAAGGCACTTGTATTGAAGCTGTCTAAAATCAATGACAAAGAAAGAATCCTCAAGGCAGCCAGGGAAAAGAAGACGGTAACTTACAAAGGAAAGCCCAGTAGATTATCATCAGATTTTTCAGCAGAAACTCTACAAGCTAGGAGGGAATGGAACCAAATATTCAAAATATCGAAAGAGAAATCATGAGCCAAGAATAATATATCCAGCAAAGATCTCCTTTAGATATGAAGGAGGAATAAAGACCTTTCCAGATATCCAGAAGCTGGGGGAATTTTCTAATACACGACCTGCACTACAAGAAATACTAAAGGAGGCTATTAGACCACCATCAACAGGGACAACTTGTGGCAACCGAAACATAAAAAGGGGGAGCGTAAAGGCCTGAACTGGAATATGGGAATAGAGAAAGTAAGCGTGCTGAAGAAACTGGAATACTCTAAATACTGGAATACTCAAACTTTCTTTTACATAAACTCAAGGGTAACCACTCAAAAAATATCCAAATCTGAAATATATACTGTAATAAAAGAAGAAACAGAGGGAAACATCATAGAATACCACCACACAGAAAAAACAGACAACAACAAAAAGGCAAAGAAACAATGGAGACACAGCCTTACCAGAAAACTAAAGACAGAATGACAGGAAATCCTCACATATCAATAATCACCCTAAATGTAAATGGACTGAACTCACCAATAAAGAGACACAGAGTAGCAGACTGTATTTCTGTGGTGTCCGTGATAACTTCCCCTTTTTCATTTCTGATTTTGTTAATTAGTGTCTTCTCTCTTTTTATCTTAGTGAGTCTAGCCAAGGGTTTGTCGATTTTGTTAATCTTTTCAAAGAACCAGCTTTTTGTCACATTAATTTCTTTCTATTGTCTTTTTGTTCTCTATTTCCAAGACATGGAAACAACTTAAATGTCCTTCGATAGATGAATGGATAAAGAAGTTGTGGTACATATACACAATGGAATACTATTCGGCGTTAAGGAAAGATGATATAGGAGCATTTGTGACAACATGGATGGATCTTGAGAGTATAATGCTAAGTGAAATAAGTCAGACAGAAAAAGCAGAGAACCCTATGATTTCACTGATATGTGGTATATAAACCAAAAAGAACAAGACAAACAAATGAGAAACAAAAACTCATAGACACAGACAATAATTTAGTGGTTACCAGAAGGTAAGGGGGTGGGGGGTGGGTGATGAGGGTAAAGGGGATCAAATATATGGTGATGGAAGGAGAACTGACTCTGGGTGGTGAACACACAATGGGATTTATAGACGATGTAGTACAGAATTCTACACCTGAAATCTATGTAAATTTACTAACAATTGTCACCCCAATAAATTTAATTAAAAAAACAAAAAGTAATTCATTCTCCAAATCTCACTAAAGGGTTTAGATTTCAAGGGAAATTCAGAATTCTGGATCAAATCATTACTCAAATGTCTGGACTCAAACAGATATTTGTAGTCCGATGTTTGTGGCAGCATAATTAGCAACAGCCAACAGTTGGAAAAACTGAAATGTTGGACAAACGAAAGGATAAATGAAATGTGGTATATATCAAATGTTGCCTTTAGACTATCACAATGTTTTTCTATAAAAACCTTACTACAAAAATCATTAATTTTGTGAACTGAGATTTCTTTCTCTGTAGAGAGAAATTACATTACTCCCAGCAAGTAGTATCAACATGAATTCAGTACTTTTATTAATGAGACTGTTCTTATTGTCTAAAATATCCTTATGTGCTACTATGACAAACATAGAAATTCCTTTGCAGTATGACAGAAATGAAGAGATTCACTTACCAAACTTGTACCTGACAGGTGCCTGAGAAGCTGTTCGATTATGCCCACTAGCTTTTGAATTGTCGGTATTAGGTCAATATTTTCAGCTTCAAGCCTAAAGTGAATATTTTGACATAATTATTCTCACACATTGACTTTAAAGCATACCACATAATCGCTGAACAAATATCTAAGGTGCAACTACATAAAATCTTACAATTTGAAAAGCACATGATTTGGCAATTGTGCCATTTTTCTAGTTGTGAATTTTGCATAATGTGCAAAATTAGAGATAATGTACACAAATTATTCTTTTCAAGGTAGCTCAAAGCTGCCATTTTGACCCAGCTTCACACTCACGTGTTTAATGTTATAACTGATCTAATGGTCATACTACACTACACATCTGCTTTATAAATACTCAAGTTATTTTCTGTGCTGCTTTAACTTATACTTTTGCACGTGATCTTGCATCTTCTCAGTGCATCGTGCATCCTCTGGATGTCGAGCTCCTGCTTCTTGCAGCTAAAATAAAGAAAAAGTTATGTTTACTGATGATCTATGACATCGGACAATTAAGTTCGTAAACTTGTTGCAATGATGTTGCTCCCCCTTTTTTTAATATATATGATGGATTGTTCATTATGAATTTCTACCAACTGGACAAACAGTTAACCAAGTTTACTCTTTGGAAGTGCTTAAAAGGTTGTGTGAAAAAGTTAAGATGACCTGAACTTTTAGCCAACGACTCATTGCTCTTGTATCACAACAATGCACTAGCTCACACGGCACTGTCTGTGAGGGAGTTTTTAGCCTGTAAACAAATAACTTCATTGCAACACCCTCCTTACTCACCTGATCTGGCCCCCAATGACTAAATATGTCATTACCCAAAGAGAAAGAAAATATGGAAATGAAGGCTATTTGATGACATTCAGGACATCAAGGGTAATATGATGATAGCAATGATGGCCATCCAGAAAAAGAGTTCCAAAATTGCTTTGAACTGTGAATTAGGCGGTGGCATTGGTGCATAGCTTCCCAAAGGGAGCTTTGTGACCGTAGTGATATTCAGCAACTAGGTATGTAGCACTTTTTCTTGAATGAGTTCTCACACTTAATTATCATACCTTGTAGTGCAAATGACCCAAGAAGTCAAACATACTGTATTCCAAGCATCCCATCAACTCTAATTTTAAATATTCACATACGTGAATTACCAGGCTATTCCAGTGATTATGAAAGTTAACAGGCTACTCTTGGGGGCAGTCAGATAGTCATGGAATAGTTTGAGGGGCAGTAACTAAATAAGAGCCAAAATGCCTGGGTTTTTATCCCAAGTCCACCAGTTATTAGCTGGGTGACCTTGAGCAAAATACTTAAATTTTTTGGGTCTCAGTTTCTTCATGTATAAAATGAGACAAGAGTGGCATCTACCTCACTGGGATATTGGGAAGATTAAATTAGGGAACATATGTAATAGAAAAGGACATGGCACACAGTGAAACCAAAGGGTTTGCAGTCAGCATTATTATTGTTGCTGTATTTTATGTTCTAATAAAATTTGATATTTTACACAGATGGGATGCCAATGGAAGTGGAACCAGTGTAAGAGTACACCAGTTACACTGAAATCATTCATCAAACTATCGGCAATGTCAGCAAATGGGGAGCATTAAGCCTAGAATATAACCCCAGTACTAAAATCCTTTTCCCAATTCCAAGAGCCAACAGTACATTTTCTCTGCTTCTAATAATGTATACGTTCCTATGTCTCTGTACACTCAGTGGGTAATGAGTATGGACTACAACGCAAATACCACCTCCTGGATTGAGCATACAATTTATATGACCGTGAGAGGCAGGGTAAAGCCACTGACATGGAAATAACGGACTCTAGTGCTAAAGCCAACTTCCCAAATGAATTCCTTTTCAGCAACTAGTTCTGTGGGGATGTGTCAGAACTCAGAGGAGCAGATGGAAGCAGCACGCTCTGGCAGATCAGAAAAGCCGTCCTCAGAGCTGTAGTTAGAACGTGCTATCGACCTGTACACCCTGGCTAGCTGCAGACAGGAAGGGCTGGCTCCCTTTTATTTTATATTTTTATTTTCACGGAGAGGGGGAAATTGAGCATTTCACTGAACAATTTTCTATTAGATTCGTGCTTTCAGTTTTATATATAATTGTGAAAAATACTTTCAGAATAAAAGTTTAATTATATCAATGTCTCCAAGGGCAAGTATTGGTTTGGTATAAAATATTTAATTTTATCCAAACAACTGTTGAAGAAAACATTTTCAATTTATACAAGGATAGGTGCCATCATATCAAATACTATTTCCCCTTAGACAAACTTATACATAGAAAGACAGAATTCTCTCTCATGAAAAATTGAAACTATGTCAAATGTAGGGCTTGATTGCTCTGCACAGACTATCTGACAAGTGCTGAGGAACACGAGTTCAATGAGAGTTCAAACAGTCAGAGAAAGCTTCACGGAGAAGCCAGATTGGGAGCCAGAAATCCGGGGGCAGGGAAATCAAAACACTGGCTCCCACCATAACTTGTAAACTCGTGTTCATAGCAGAATTATTAACAGCCAAAAAGTGGAAACAACACAAAGTTCCATCAACTGATGAATGGGTAAGTATTTTGTCCACAAGGTGAAGCAACGTTGGGCAACAGGAAGAAATAGCTAACAATTGATATGTGCTACATCACGGTGGAACCCTGGAAACGTGATGTTACGTGAAAGAAGCGAGTCACAAGGGACCTCAAATCGTGTGATTCCATTTACATGAAATATCCAAAGTGGGCAAATCTACAGAGACAGAAAGTAGATTGGTGGTTGCCTGAGGCTGGGAGAGACAGGAAGATAGGATGACAGCTAAGGGATGTGGGGTTTCTTTTGGGGGTGATGGAAATGTTTTATAATTGTGGTGATAATTCCACAATTCTCTGAATGTAACAAGAGATATTGAATTGTATATTTTAAGTGGTGAAATATGATATGGGGATTGCATCCCAATGAAGATTAAAAAACACACAAATATAGTGAATCTGGATTATTTTCTTAATTCTCTATTGTGGGTGTGCATACTATAATGATCAACATATTTCTAAACTTTTACAATATTTCTAAAATGAAAACAAAATGAAGGCAATGCCTACTTCAACTGGTTTGTATACTGAACTTTCTGTACAAGTTAGTCTGAAATCCATGAAATATATACCAATGCTGTAACCATTTACAAAAGTGATGATAAGAAATAAGACAAATTTCTGACTCATTCTAGTAAACATTATCTTCTGATTTTAAATGGCTGCCTCATCCGGGTAATGGACATATCACTATACAATGTTGTGTAGTAGGAAAAAAGTCCGTCGATTTCTATGAGGAATGCTGCCTATTCCTCAACGTTACCAAGGGTATAGACTATAAGAAAAAACATACAATGCAAATAGCAGGATGGAAGCCAGAGTTTAAGGAAGAAGTGCATTATAAAGATAATAAAATTATAATAAATTAATTACAACGAAAACACAAAAGAAAGCTGCCTTGAAAATCAGGATCCTAAAACACTTTATATTGATCAATTATAGATGAACTCTTGACAGGTTACATTTCACACATACCTGACTCCTGATATGCTCTAATGTCTTGAAATCCTGTGTCTCAGCTTCTGAATTCATACGGTAACGTGATCTATCCTCCAGTGAAGCCTCTGACATAGACAGTTTTTTTGTGGAGTCAGGTAGCTCTTGTTGAAATTGTCTCCCAAGCACCTAGGAAGATGATTCTGTTAGTGATCTTATAATCACATCTATTAAATTATGTTAAAATTTGCTAACTCTAACATATTAATATAATATGTAACTCGAAAAAGATCACCCCATGCATCAGTTCACCTTCTTTTCTTCTTTTGGACACAATTCTGTCTACTGAATCTGGGTAAGACACAGAAGGTGTTATCCTGCTGCCCACTCACTATTACGAAGGTTACTTGAACAACAGATTCAGCCCCACTCTCCACTTCCCCTGATGAAGCAGCAAAGCTTAACAATCTACTGACATCTCAAGGGGAAATTGGTATGTCGGTGGGACTAGTGGTCGTCAAGTATACATTGTGGAATGTTTTTCCCCCTTTTTCATCACAGGGTTAAATTGACTTCACAGGTCCTCACATATGCAGTCCACTGCTCACAACCTTCCAATAGATTCTTGTATCTTAGAAGAAAAGCGAACTCATTTCAGTGGTCTTCAGGGCCCCAGGTAACGTGGCCTGGACCTCCCTTCCTGCTACACATGAATCCTGCCTCCCCTCACTCATCTGAAAATGGAGACCCAGTGCCAAATTAATAAATCAGAGACCGCTACAAATCTCTTTGAAATGGATAAACTTATGTCCAAATGATAGGAAATGGGCCTTGTGATGAGAAAAAATGAATTTGTAAAAATAGTCAAGGACAATTATACATAGCAGTGGGAAGATTAAATCAAGTAGAGTTTTGATAAAACTCCTCACATTTGTCCCAAATTATGATTTAATGAAAAATTAGCTGCCTTTAAAGAGGTCACAGGTCCTAAGAATACATTATTTGAGACTGAAATAGTTCCAATTTATATCAAATTGACATGAATAAAAACAAAATTATACCAACTAAAATGTGGAAGAAACTACTGAGGGAAAGGGACAGCATCTACACTTCAGTTCATGTGGGAAATCTAGAATTAACTTTCTAGGTAATCCACTTAATTGAACCTTTATCTCTAAAAACTGTTTGCATAGGAGCATTTCCATTTATCTGCTTCATAATGGTATTACAATGTGGTAACAGAAAGATGAAAATTATTATTGTAGCAGTATAAGACTAAATCATTCATATCAACATGTATCTAATAACAATTTATACCTTAAAATTTCATAGTCAACACAATGCCTTTACTCAAAGTAAAGCACCTCACAGGTCTAAGTTTTGTTTGCTGGATACAATGTATGCTTTTAAGCTGTTAGAGCAAATACATTTGTAATCTATATATTTTTAATATTCTGCTAGATTCAACATTTAGCCATCATCAAATATTTGAACATTGAATTTTCTTTCAGGAAATCTGAAAACTACCTTTCTGGATACTTACCTCTCTTTCTGATATATCGTTTTCATACTGGCACATTCTTCCTTTCAAGTGATTCAATTTGTTGACTAACTCCTTATGGTTCTCTTTCAACACAGCATCTTGTTTTTCACATTCAGCTTGAAGCACTTTTCTAAGCCCCTGAAGCTGCTCTTCAATATTCATTCCTGAATTTTCATTATTGTCACTTTTGTGGAACGCATCATCCAGTTGCCGTCGAAAAAGCATGTTTCCACTCTGTAGGTCAGATCTTTCCTCCTTTAGGGATTCCAGCTTTCCAGTATACGGGTTCAATTTTTCTGGTTCCCTTTGATTCATGTGTTCAATTTCCTCCTCTTGACACTGAGTTTGGTTTAGGTCTTTCAGTACAGGTTCAGCAACCAATGTCCTTTCTCTGACAGCATATCTTGTTTGAGGGAGCTCAGTGTCTAAGCTATTGGATTTACTTCCAGGTTTAGAAAGTTGCTGAGAATGAATCTCACTGTTTTCTTTTAGGTTACACATAGCAAACCCGATGTTGTCCACGAAATGCAAGCATTCATCTTTTAATCCCTGGAAAGGATTTTGTAGGTGTCTTAATTGCTTACTAAGCTCATAATGATGGTCGGATTCCGCTTCTGTTTTCAATCTTTCTTTGCTTTGTCTTTCGTTCTCCAGTTGAGAGTTCAGCATTGTATTCTCAGCTGTTGGGACATTAAGCTGTCTGTTATATTCAAATACTGTTTTTGTTAGCGTTTTGTCATTCTGTTTTATTGTTTTTTGAAGATGGTCCTTCTTTTCTTTTACATTTGCAGTGTCCTCAAAGTATTTATTTTCCACTTCCTGATTCTGAGTTTTGAGTGTTTCCATTTGCAGTCTTAGTATGGCGATTTCATCCTGCAACACGTGCTTTTCACGCAACAGGTCTTTCTCGTAACTCTCAGAATCCTAAGTAAAACAAAGGAGACTTGTAGCTAGCACTCAATGAAATGACATATCATGATATCCTCTGAAATTAAAGAAGAACCTAAATGTTTATATAATGAAAAGGTTGCAGTAGTTGGATATTCCACTGAAAACATACAATGTTGAATCCAAACCTCCAACTTCATACAAGCATAAATTCCCCAAAGTTAAAAAAAGATTAATATAAGATGCTGAATCCATGAAAGTGAAAAAGAGAATTTTAAAATCATAAGGGAATTTTAAGAGCCTCAGAACTGGAAAGGCAGCAAACCCAGAAGGCATGAAATAGAAGATTAAGAAGTCTGACTACAATTTAAAAGGTCACCATCTGAATATACACTTATCCCACAGTAAGAGTATTCACTCTGCATACATTTGGACTGATTACATTTCCTAGAATTTTTTTCCCAAGAATACTCAAAAGATATTTTACTTTTCTAATATTTTCAGAGTCACTTATAAGATTAAATCTACTAATCACTGATAAATCTAGGCATTGCGCTAAGCAGTTCTTTATACATCAATGAACTCATTTCGTTATCACAATTTCAAATAGAATGATTAAAAAGATGAGCAAGTTCAGGATTTTTTCCCAGGACTTTGGACTCTACAATAGGGTGCTTGCTGCTCTTCTAGTGTAAATATATAAATTCAAAAGAAGCCTTAGATTTCAAAAAACTCAGGGTAAATAGGCTAAAAATTATAGAGCTCTTCTTAGAAAGTAGTGAGATTATTTGCTGCTACATAAGTGTTGTTTCCTTTTCATAATGTTTAAAGGAGAAATAAATGTGAAATAGGGGAAAATACACTGACTTCTTTGAATAAAATACTCACCAATAAATTATCACTAAGTATGCATCATGGCATACAATTTTCTTCAAAAGTTCCTAGCACTGAAATAGGACTCTACTTGGAACAAATTGTTCCTTTTCTCAAAAGTAGGAGAATGAGATCTAAAAGATGGTCTCTGCACTGGCTATACTTCAACTGCTTACAATCAGCGGAAGTGAAAACTAACCTCTCTACTAATACAGCAAGGGGATGAAACCACTGCCTCCAACTGAAACTTCTGTTATTAGTAACGATAGTTTTGAGATTGTAGAAAGCTCATCGATCCCTGTAAAAAGTATTGAAAGCCTCCCCTTTAGATGACACATTGGGAACGTCACTACTTGACTGTTGGACATAAAAGGATTTCAATCAAGAATATCATTTATTGCAATGGACCAAAAATGCCACTCTCCCTAAAATACACACACATACACACACACACACACACACTTTTAAAATCCTCTACAATTCCCATATGTACAACATTGGTTTTTAAAATATGTACATACACACATATTTGAAAATGACTAAACAAAATACCTCAGAATTCATTTTCTTAAGATTTATTTCTGTCTCCTTTTGTTGTTGAAGGCAATTGGTCAGAACTGTGTCATGTAATATTTTGTTGTCCTGTTCTCGGGAAAGTGGCCTCTGAGTGTTGTTTTCCTCTTGTACAACCTAGAGAATCGAATATGAACAAAGAAAAATTAGAATATAACTAAAATTTAACTGTTAAAAATCTTAATCTACGTTTACTTACTCCCAAATTATCGGACTTTAATTAGAAAGTGAAAAATAACTTGCCTTAGTCTAAATTAGAAGAAAAACATGAATCCGCAAAACTAATTTTGTCACTGTTTGAACTAAACAATTGGTTATATGTTAAATCCACCCAAAAAATGAAACAGTAGATGATTTTTAATGTCACAGAGGCTTTCTCATTTAAAATAGTTCACCTCACCATGTCTTAAATAGTGAGCCCCTACAGTGAATTTAAGAATATCTTTTAAAGATTAATAACTGGAGAATAGGCAAACTTTAATTAGAAGCCCACATCATTAACATCAATCAGTAAGAGAAGTAAATTCCTAAATATTAATTCACATTATACACTATGAGTGTTACACATTGTGTTATACATTGATATAATTATCTGTTGCATCCAATTCTAACTTATTCAATACCCACTAGTAAGAGCAGACAAAAAATTAAATCATATTTACTGATTTCCTATACTGAAAGGAAAGATATTAGAAAGTTACTGTTTGTGTCCTAACAACCAAAGGTCCCATCCTGAGAAGATGTGATTATCTTAAAAAGCAGTTGAGTTGAGTGCATGACCCCATTCTCTCCCTGAATGTAGACGCAGAGTCCATTACACAGAGGTCACAAGGAAGAATCCATCTCTAACCTTGGCCTTAGTGACCAGCCATACGGAACTGCACATTTTGAACCCCTGAAAATCATGACTCCTTTCACGTGAGCCTGAATCAGTGGCCATCATTTTTACATGGTTCATAATTTCAACTGTCTCATCATGTGATTCAGTATTTGATGTTACTTTCTTTTTTATTTAAGGGAGTTATAAAAATTAAAGAAGCAAACAACATTCAGGACTTTATTATTATTATTTTTGCCTCAATCCAAAGATAAAGTTGAGCTATGAATATCTATAGATTCTAACAACATTTTAAGTTTTGTAACTAGTTCAAATGTTATAAATATCATTCAGTTATGACCTTTTGACTCTAAAAGGCTAGCATGGAAGGTAATTTCAATTGGACTCTATTATATTATTAAAGCACAGAAAACCATATTATACTAGAAATTTAAAATTAAATTTCACATACATGTGTGTAGTTCTTTTCATTTCCATCAAGCCTCGCTTGTCCTTCCTCTGATGTCATTCCTAGGTGTTGTCCTGCTGACAAATCTATGTATTAGTTAAAACGAACTACTTAGAACAATTAGATAAAAGCTATAATCTTTATAAATACAGAAAATAACATCTTATCAACTGAGACTTCAAATTAAGCGTCATCTTTTCCTGAATATTTACTTTACTTAAGAAATACTTCTAATTAGCTAACACTTCTAATTAGCTAACAAACCATTTGGGAAATATGAGATGTCACAAAGTGAAAGGCATACAAACATGTCAAAAATTCATCCACAAATTCATTCAATGAACATCGATAGAAAAACAATCAGAAAAAAACCCTACAATTTAGAAATGCAGTACAAACACATCGAGTTGCACTATATACTCTGTTCTCTACCTCGTAATATACCTTTTGAACAACACCCTAAGATTCAACTGCAATGTCATTCATTGTTTCCAGAATGACTTACTTCTGATGCATTTATCAGTGTACACCCTTCCTTATATCTGAAATGTTTTCCTCTACTATTCTGAAAATTTCTTTTCACCTTTGAGGATTCAGCACTGGGGTTTAAGGAAGAAGACAGAGAAGAGGAGACAGACTGCGGACACAGCTGAGATTCCCATCACTGCTGGGAAAGTCAATTCTAAAATATATAAAGCCATAGAAAATCCAAGAAATATTTGATTGTTGGTTTCGGAAGGTGCTTTTTCATTTACAATACATACAGTTTTAACTGATACTTTTGAATTCAGAATATAAAACTAAAGCTAAGAAACTATGTTTTGTTTCACTAGGCAACCTTTAGATCTTTATGAAGTTTTCCCATCTGGTCCTAATGTTCTAAGTATAATTCTGCTGCCCACTCCCCAGAGTATGCTAAATACTAGTCTAAAGGAAATCACGCTTTCACCTCATTCTCTTTCTTATTTCCATATGTTATTGTGGTTCCGGAAGAATGCCAATGTCTTGCTAAAAGTCATTCTGTTTGGCTGTTAAGTTCCATAAACAGAGTAAACATGAAGTAGATTTTGCCACAAAATGACTATTGGAAAGTCAGAACTACGATCAACCTACATAGAGGTGGGCTAGAGTTGAACACTTTCTGTTTCTTTATTTCCTTCTTTGCTTTCTCTGTTTTCTGGTACCTGTGATTCACTCAAGTCATGGAGCCTATAATTACATAACAGAAACACACCTACAATCTGAGTCTCTAGTTTATCTATTACGGTCATCTGTCCAAACTCTGTGGATGCTGACAGAGTTTTGCTCATGGAGTGTGATGCAAATGGCCTTTTATCACCAACTTTCCAATCCCTGCATCTTTGACCAGTTTCATGATTGGAGGTCAAAGAAGTAGAATCCCAATCCGAATTCTGGGATTAAGTTTTCATTTATTAGGATGTAAAAATAACACAAAGTTGACTATCTTGTAAAACTTCCTTTTTCAGAGAAGCAGTCACACGTCCTCTTTTCCCCCAAACACACTATTCCTTCAGAATACATTTTATTTTAGGTGTCCTACACTTGCCATTTACATAGGTAAGTTTAATTAACTATTGTCACGCAGCAATTTCTATTACATAATGTGTTTCCAATTAAATATTTCCTTCTTAATAGTTAAGATGGTGAAGGGTGTGATTTTTTTTGTTACTGTCAAAAGTTATGTGTAACCACTTATCTTAAGTTTAAATATGCATGACAAACATGGGTTTACAAAAACTTTTAATGAATCGTACTACTTCAAATAAGAAACTATTTATCATAAGAAAATGGTCTTTTCTAAATGCTCCAATATCTTCAGAATTCATTTTTAAACCTTAGATAAACAGATATTCATATGACAAATTACAGTCCTGGGCGACCTTATTGTTTCCAAGGAAAAATGGGATCAAACTAGGTCCCCATGAGCTCCAAAGAGTACAGGGCACCATGAGACAGAAAACAAATACATAACAAAACATTTGCCTTTTGCTTTTTAAACACAATCTCAGCTTAAATCTATGAGACAAGTGAAAGAAAACCACAACAACTGTAGAAGTGAAGCTTTAAAGGCTCTTTTATCACTTCACATCCAGGAAGCCGTACATCATTTAAAACGGTGGTTTCGAATGTCATGTGAGAATCTGTGAAGTCCCAAGGTCTGTCAGTCGAGGGGCCCGAAAAGGTCAAAGCTATTTTCACAGAAATACTGAATGTCATTTGCCATTTTCACTCTCATTCTCTTCTAAGTGTACAGTAGAGTTTTCCACAGCCGTGATATCACAGCTCTGATGGTGACATCATAGCTCTATGGTTACTGGGTCGTAGCTCCAATGGCTCACGCAATGCATGACTGTGTGTGCTCGTATTTTAAATTGTTCAGTTTTTATTTCTAATATTGTAACTATCTATGGAGACTACCGACTTAAAAATATTCTTTGGAATTCTCAATAATTTTTAATAGCATAAAAGCATCCCAAGGCACAAAAGCTTCAGAATGCCTTTTTTCAAAGATTGTGTCTACCAAATATTCATTATCATTAATTACTTCTCCCATTTTTAATAATCAAAGACACCATAGGTGCACGCACACACATAGCCAGTGTCTGCTCAGCAGAACATCTGGTTGGCTTAAGACCATCAGTGTCACAACACTAAGAGGAAGTAAAGTTAAAACACAAATGACATGGTAGCAACTGAGGCTTACTTGGGTAAACGTCAAAATTCAAATGACCATTTGAAACGCTGGAAGTATCTTCCAGTTTGATTAGTAACCTCTGAGAACCCCTATTAAGTACAGGGGTTCCAAACTGGGACATTTAGGATATCGAAACAAGAGGAGAAACATTTTAGTAAAGTCACCCTTTTAAAGTCTTGTTTTCTTATTCCTGTCGATGTCTTTTTTCTCAAACATCGATACCAACAATGACATCACGTTGTTTATGTGAAATACTTCAATTAAATTTGTAACAAAGGAAAGTAAGTCTGAATAGAAGACTGTGAGCATGTCAAATGTCCTTGCGTACTCCTTCCCAAAATTAAATTGGTATTACACAGTGTACCTGGTCTGAAGGGTTGCACATCGTCCATTCCTACAGCTCTGTTAGGAACAGGATCTTCCACTTCAATGCTCGGCTGAAGGGGTTAGGAAGCAAGATGATTAGTAATTAATGGACACTTCACACCATCTCTAGTTAATAATTCAGGATGAAAATGTTAAAGTTATTGCCTCCAAGAAAAGGATTTTTTGAAAAATATGTGTTTAAGCAAATATTAGGTTGGTGCAAACGTAATTGCAGATTTGCAATTTTTTTTAACCTTTTAAACCTCAATTACTTTCACAACAACCTAATACTTTGATAAGTGTACTTGATATAACTGTTAAATATTTCTAATGACAGATTTGTTTTTTAGTGTTAAAACAAGATACTTGCTTGACATGGTAAGAACCCTTGGTGTATGTCCAGTTGAGTTTAGACAGAACATTTTAGAACCTACTTCATCTATGTCAACAAGAGCTAGGAAAAACCGAACTCTTATTGGACAAAAAATTTGATAGAAAAACATGATTGAACCAAGTGGCAAAGAGATAAGAAAAACTTTTCATTAAATTGTGTTTCAATAAATGATAGGGAAAATGTTATATATAGTTATGCAACTTTTCAAAAAAGTATAATAATTTCTAATCAGGGAAAAATAAGAACATTTATTTATTATAGTCATCTGAAATGTACCAGACACTTACTATGCACATTTTATTTCTTTTCCACCCAAAACAACAAATATGAAAACAGTTTGATGATGGTTACCCCACTTCCTGCTTGGTGGCCATTCCAAGACATTAGAATGAAATGATGAACAGATGTGATCCATTGTTGTCTCTGCCCAGCAGGTTTTGCTCCTAGATCTTCACATGACTGGCTCCTTCTCATGCTTCACTTGGCCGTTTTTGTCACCCTCAGAAAGATCTTTCCTGACCACCGAAACTGCACTCCCACTCCTATTCCAACTACAACCGTGCCCCCCCATGACAATATTCTCTAACCCAGCATTCTCCATTCTCTTTAAATGACCCAGATATAGTGACTTACAATGGACTGTTGTTCACTTGTTTTTCTGCTCCTACAGCTACAGCTGAACCCCTGAACTTCCCCATTCAGTGTCTAACTGCCCAGCACAAAGCTGGTATCTAACTAGAAATTTACTCAAGGTGAAACACTGAGCTCGCACCAACAGAGCCTCAAGTACCGAAACACTACACATCTACAGGGTATCGCCTATCACAGTCTCCTGAAGTTTAGCATCCCCCAGATTAGAAATTCACATGCTTCTGACTTTTCCACTCTGTTCTTAACACTACTGCCATTTGATTGTCCTTCAGGTTTACAGAAAGTGTCCTCACCATTTAGTAAGTCACTATGGCCCACTGTGATCATTGATTTTACATTTCTATAGCTCCCTTTACACTTCGCAAAGTGTTTTCACATTTGTTACCACATTAGTTCATTCCACATACTGAAAGGTAGGCATAAGTACCATTACGACAAATGAGGTCACTGACATCCGACAGGTTAAAAAGAAGTTTCCCCAAGATCCCACAGCTAGTAAGTGACCGATCCAGGATTCTATTGTGTTCTTATCGTCAAACACAGTGTCTATACCAGTAGGCAGCCGCTGCCTATATCAGAAGATCACACCTTTCTTATATCTTTCCATAGCTGTCATCTCACATTGGCTCATCATTACATTGTACTTCTAGTACTACGAGTACGGTCGCCATCAAGTTACTCAATGCTTGCTATTTTAACTGAACACGACAGTTGTTACATATTAAAGCAGCACTCAGCCAAATTGTTGTTAGTGTAATCCAACATATTATTAGTATTCACCAGGCTTTTCCTACTGTAGAAAATGTCCTTGCGGACCTATTTGACAATACAAATATAATGATACTTTGATATCCCAGACATTATGTTTCCTAGTTCCAAGTTACAAACAAACCCTACTATCCAAATTCTTTCTGAATTTCATTAGGATATTTACACATCCACAAAAACCACAAAGTCATGCATTTGGGCATAGTTCGAACTGGAATAACTTTAATTTTTAGGTAAAGTTAACTTCACAACCCAAACCGATTCCTTATGACTTGGAAGCCTACGTGTTTTATACTATTCCCAAGATTCTGTAGCTATTGAGTTACCCATCCAGGATTCCATTCTGTTCTTTCCTCAAACACAGTGTCTAGACCAGTAGGCTGCAGTTGCCTGTATCAGAAGATCACACCTTTCTTATCTCTTTCCACAGCTGTCACCTCGCATCAGCTCATCATTACTTTGTACTTCTATTACTACAAGTATGGTTGCCATCAAGACACTCAATGCATGCTATTTTAACTGAACAAGACAGTTGTCCTGTATTAAAACAGCGCTCAGCTGATTACTGTTAGTATAATCCTACGTATTATTACTATTCACTATGGTCTTTTTTCATTGGAACGGTTTCTTGCAGATCTATTCGACATTACAAATATAATAATACTTTGATGTCCCAGGCATTATCTTTTCAAGTTCCAAATTATTAAAAAATAAACACCCTACAATCCAATTTCTTTCTTTCTGACTCATTAGGACATTTGCACATCTACAAAAACCACAGAGTCATGCATTTGGGCATAGGTTGACCGGGAATAATTCTTTAGCTTTTAGGTGAACTTAACTTCACAACCCAAACTGATTCCTTATGACTTGGAAGCCTTAGTGTTTTATGCTATTCCACACTGACTTCCTTAAGTGACACTTGCAAGTTAGCAGAATTGTACTACGCTGTCTTATTATATTACGCACATAGCTAGTTTATTCATTATAGGATAAACCATAAAAAATGATTTGTATGAGGAAATGCAGAGGCGAGAAAGTAAAGTCAAAGCATACCTTTTTCATTTTAACATCACTCAATGGTGATATTTAAAATAGTAATGATAATAATAATAGTGTAAGACAGTACCTCAGAATCCCAAGGTGATTCTTCATCTTCATCTTGTCCTAATCCTAATGATGACTTTATAACTATAAAATGTAGTCACAGGTACATTAATGTGAACATATATTACTATGCATTTTAAGTACACATTCAGTCGTGCTTATTTCCATAAAAGTAATAGCAGAAAAGAATTCAGGGGAACGAAGCATTTGCAAGAAGAAGCAGTTGTTAGTAGTGGGGATACTTTTGCCCAAAAGATAGGAAAAAATGCTTAAAAGAAATGAATATCACATTTGGATCGACACATGTTAGATTTCTTTATAGCAGAGCTTAAGCTAGAAAGAATTCATAGATAGTCACTAAATCACCACTTATATTATTCTGGTGTGCTCCATCAACACAAGTCAAATTACCATTGTTTGCTTGGTCTTGTGGAGCACTTTCAATAATATCCACACGATTTTCTCTTTTTCGAATTGCTGGCTTGGTTGCTTCTTTCTATTAAAAAAAGAAAGAAAAAAGAAAAGAAAAACCCAACTTCAGAAAACATCCTATTCATTTACTCATTGACTCACTCACTCAGTCCCTCCGTAGGTAAGACAAGAAAACTTTACTGTAGCCGTCATAGGCACAGACCCAGGGGAAGCTGGAAATAGAAATGAAACATTTTGTCCTACATTCTAGTAGGAGTAGAGATATTATAATACATGAAAAATAACAACAGAAAAGTACCGCTCTCCACTTCGACACCTGAAGTGAATAAAGTATAGTAAGGGCACAAAAGAGACAACAATCCGTTGTATCAGGGAAGCTCAGCAGATACTGCAAAGATAGGGCTGCATCTTGAAAGTTATACAAGGTGCTGAGGGAAGGCATGAAGGGGATTCCAGAAGGGCAGCAGGAGCAAAAGCCTGAGGTGTGAAACAACATGTTGTAAGTGAGGGCAGCAAAGGAATGAGGTAAGCCTGGAACTCTGAGAATGGGATGGAGAGACAACTGCAGAATCAGAACCAAATCAAAGAAGGCACATGTCATGCTAGCAGATGAATTCTACCCTCACGTAATGGGGAGTCACTCAGGAAGCAGAGGTGTTGCATCATCACAATTCTAGTTTACAACAGCCACTCGGGCTGCAATTTATGATATTGAGGACTTCCGTTTCTTTCTAGGATCCTATCCATCAGCCTGTCTTGTGTCACAGCATAGCCTCTCCCCGGTGCCTCCAAACCCACAAAGGCAGCTGCCAACAGTAGGTCACTTTGTAGCTTCCCCTAGGTGGCTCCCAGTTGGGCACAAGCAGCAGCTGACTTGGGCCTGCCCCACAGCCCCTCCCAAGAGGCCCCAAATACAACACACCTGGGGATCAGTTTCAGCAACACCAGAACATCACCAAAATAGCTCCATAATGACACGCCCAAGCCATGGACTGAGCAGACACCGGAGCCCTGCTACAGCCGATCTCACTCTGTGGGGTCAGCCCACACACAGGGGTTCATCTACTGTAGTCACAGCCAGTCGTCCTGAGGGTCAATTCCACACCCAGATGTGCCAACAGCAATAAGGCTCAAGTACAACAGGAGGGCACACACCACCCACACGAGCTTCTGGAGCACCCGGCTCAGGTGACCGGGGAGACTGTACCACTGGGCCCCACACGACACCTGGTATGTAAGGCAATACTGTCAAGACGAGGAGAATTAGCAGATCTACAGAATACAGAGAAACAAACACAGAGAGGCAGTGAAAAAAGAAGACAGAAAGAAACATTTCTCTAATGAAAGAACAGGATAAAACTCTAGAAAAAGAGGTAAACCAAACGGAGACAAGCAATATACCAGATACAGAGTTCAAAACACTGGTTATAGAAATGCTAGATGAAATTAGGGGAAGAATAGACAAAGTAAGTAAAACTTCAACGGAGAGACAGCAAACATAAAAAGGACATAGAAATCGTTTAAAAATAGTCTGAAATGAAAAATACAATATCTGAAATGAATAATTTATAGATGGAATCAGCACCACATTTGGTGAAGCAGAGGTTCAATAGTGATTTGGTAGACAAGGTAGCACAAACACCCAATCAGAACAGAAAAAAAATGAATATAAATAAAAAAAAAATAAATAAAACAGAAAGTGCTTTAAGGGATGTCTGGGACAATATCAGGTGTAACAACATCCGTAAGGCTATCTAAAGGAGAAGAGAGAGAGAGAGCAGGAATTGAAAACCTATTGGAATACACAATGATGGAAACCTTTCCTAACCTGGAGAAGGAGATAGACACACAAGCGTAGGAAACACAAAGAGTTCCAAACAAAATGAACCCAAACAGGTCCACACCAAAACATATCATAATTAAAATTCCAAAGGGTTAGGACATGGAGAGAATATTAAAACCATCAAGAGAAAAGTAGTTAGTCACGTACAATGGAGATCTCATAAGACTGTCAGGTGATCTCTCAAGAGAAAATTTGCAGGTCAGAAGAGATTGGCAAGAAATATTGAAAGTGATGAAAAGCAATAATCTACAACCAAGATTACTATTACTGCATCCGGCCAGGCTCTCATTTCGAATCAAAGGAGAGGTAAAGACTTGCCAGAGAAAAAGATGATGGCATCAGCACCAACAAACCAGTATCAAGAAATGTGAAACGAGGACTTGAAAAAAGAAGAAGTAGAAGTAGAAAGAGGAAGAGGAGGAGGAGGAAGAGGAGGAGGAGGAGGAGGAGGAGGAGGAAGAGAAGAAATATGAATAATAAAATGGCAATAATTACATACGTATAAAAATTACTTTAAATGTAAATAGGTTAAATGTTTCAGTCAAGACATAAGGTGGCAGAATGGATAGGACTACAAGAGCCATATATATGACATCAAACTCAAAAATTTTTGCACAGTAATAGAAACCATCAACAAAATGAAAACACGACCAGATGAATGGGAGAAGATATCCAAAACATGTAAGGAACTCATAAAACGTAACACCAAAAGACAATGCAATTACAAAATGAGAAGAGTACTTGAATAGACTTTTCTCCAAAGAGGTCACACAGATAGCCAAGAGACATACGAAAACATGCTCAGTGCCACTAATCATCAGAGCGATGCAAATTAAAAGCACAATGAGCTACCACCTCACAACTGTCAGAATGGCCATCATCAATAAATCAACAAACAACAAATGTTGATGAGGATGTGAAGGGAAGCCCCGTGCACTGTTGGTGGGACTGCAAATCTGACCAGACACAATGGAAAACAATATGGAAGCTCCTCAAAAATTTGAAAATAGAACTACCAGGTGGCATAGCATTCCCACTTCTGGGTTTTTCTCCGCAGAAATCCCAAACACTGATTTGAAACATGTATGCATCTGTATGGTTCTATTTACATTATTTACAATACTCCAGATAAAGAAATAACTGAAGTATCCATCGTAGTGGATAAAGAAGAAGTGGTACATATACACAACAACATACTACTTGGCTGTAAACAAAGAACAAAATCTTACCATTTGCGACAATGTGCGTGGAACTAGAGGGTATTATTCGAAGTGAAAAAAGTCAGATAGAGAAAGGCAAACACCACATGATTTCACCTATTGGTGATATGTAAAAAAAAATAAATGAACATAGAAAAAAGAAACAAACTCATAGGTGCAGAGAACTAACTGATCGTTGCTCAGAGGGAAGAGTATCGGGGAACAAACTGAAAAGGTTAAAGGGTTAAGAAGTACAAATTGGCAGTTATAAAATAGTCATGTAGATGTCAAGTACAGCACAAAGATATAGTAAATAACACTGTAATAACTAAGTATGGTGTCAGGTATACCACACTAATCAGGGTACCACTTTACACATTATATAAATGCCTAACCACTATGCGGTACACCTGAGGCTGACATCATTGAATGTCAACTGTAACAGAAATGAAAAATTTTACATTTAAACTAAAAACTTTCTGAAATTTGATATTTTATTATGTAGTTTTTAAGAATCACTGCTTTTCACCAGAGTAAAGAAAGGATCCTGTCTTTTGCAGACACGGCTCCTTTCTTTACTTTGGTCGATGCATCATGGTCAATGGGCATAAAATCTCACGGACATGTTTTTATAGGGAGCAGCTAAGAGCATCATCAGCTTTGGAGCCAAGTGGATTTTGCATCAAACCCTCAAACTTCTCCCTGGCTACTGCAAGACATGCTGCCTAGATTGCCTTGGACTCCATTTCCTTATCTCTGAACATGAGGATTCCCTTCCTTGACAAAGCTATTCTGAGGATTAAATCAGATCATGCTTGTTACAGAATAGGTACAGAACAAGTGTTGATTTGACTATGGAGTATTTCAGCATATCAGTTAAATGAAAATCTGTGTCGCTCTTGCTTATACGGGCGCAGGGGCCCACGCATCAAAAACCATGTAATCAAACACGCCATTAAAACACTAAACTTGAAAAAAAAAAGAATCTCTGCTTTTCAAATTGGTTATTATTTTATACAAAACATATACTCTTCAATTAGATAAAGACATTTAAAATATTCACAATGCAATGATGTAGAACATAGTGGAATCCCTTTGTAATATGGGTTTTGAGATAGACAACATGAATTCTAAACTTTCAAAACTTCTACTATTATTTTAAGTCTAAATGATGAACCTGGTATACCGGAAACTAATATAAAATAATATGGAATGTCCACGGGATGTAAGTGAAAAAATAATGGAGAAAACACTCCCTCCTAACAAGTATACCATACCAACATACAAAGCGTAAAAAAATAAAACTATATGTCATATGCTATATAGTTTTAAAACTGAAAGGTATCAGGAAGAATTCATGACTGTTACAATGAGTACCTGATCCATTAAAGATTTCATTTCGGGACGAGTATGATAAAAGTCATGCTGGTATAACGTAAAAGTCACATTAAGAATCCTTACCTTTAACCAAATTGCATATCTCCGTCACTGTAGGAAAACTCCCTATAGAATTTTACTATCATTATACATTTCCCAGACCCTTCTTTTTTCAGCTCCCAACTTCGATACTTACTAAAGTTAAAAGAACAACAACAAAACAACGAAGCATCAAATGGTCATATGTTATAAAATGGTTCACGTTGACCAATTTTCCATAACAAACATAAAACAATGATAGGTGGAGCACTACTAAATTTTACAACTCGGCGCTACACAAAACTATATTAAGAGCACAACAGTTAATTTCACACAGGAGCCTTTTACCTTGGTACCAACATCGAAGTGTCCATCGTCTGACGTAGACCATGAATCACCACTGCCAGGTTTCCAGGAAAGACTTCCGGGGAAAGATACACAACAGACACAAGTGAGTTCATTTCTTTACAAAGGCAGCAACAACAACAACAAAAGGAGTACAATTCAGCTATCTGCATATGAAATGAAGTTTCTTGATATGATTAAAATTTAGATGATGTTCTAGAAAAGCTATCAGTTATCTATTGCTGCCTCCACCACTCCCAACTCGTGCAATATTTAATGAAGATACACTCTAAGTTTCCATAACAAAGAATGACAGCAAACATGTTGGCAACACCTGAGAGTACCTTGTTTTCACCAAAAGTCCTGAAGGCTGAATTGAAAACGCAATTAATAGCTGACACTAGGAACCTGAACTGGGACAAAAGCAATGACCTAAATCAAGGTAGAACGATACACTGAGCCTTCTCCACGGTCTGTCCCTGGTTCAAAGATTAATCTGTGTGGGTCAAAAACGGCAGTCTTGCTTCTTTAACATAGAAAGCAGTTACTAAACTTACCCCATTCCTTGTTTTCATTCAAAAACACTACAGTGAGGTCCCTGAAATGCATGAAATGTTTGCAACTTACATGTACAAAAGTCAAAGAACAAATATGTACGTTGTTAGCCTCCCCACTCCCAGATCACTTGTCCGCAAAGCTTCCTGGCAATCTCCAACCTTGAAAACTTCAGCCAACGAAGGCATAGACTCCTGAAACAAGGTTGGGCTCAAATGACCCACAGTAGGAGTTCTCTATTTCCCTGTTCCTGGAAAACAAGCTAAATGGAGCCTCAGTCATCCACTCCCAACACAGGCATGTTACCACCTACCCAACTCCATTACTGGTTTCACAATCAGTCCTCCCTCTGCCCAACCCTCCATCTCCATGGGAAGGACATCAGAGCGTTGGGCAAAGAGGTAGAGGTGACGAGACACCTGCCGTGGGACATAGATCTATGTAGTTCAGCAATCTCCAGTGCCTTTGGACTCAAGGGGACCCCCTCTGTAATTTCGGGTGCAGGTGGATGATACCACATTCCTACTTGCTATAAAGAGAATGTTTCCAGAGGCTCAAAGGTTTAATATGTTTTCATACAAACCTTAAATTTTGCTGGTTCCTCCAATTCAACAAACAAAACAGCAGCAACCTGTTCAGGCAGGACGCCCTTGAGCCCCTTATTTTAATCTGCTTTTTTAGACAACTACCAACATCCTGTGTCCTTCCTTCCTGTAATTTCTCTTTACCTTGTCATACCCTACCATTCTGATCTCTTTTCCCTCATCTGATCTCTATCTAATCTCTGCTCTAAGAGCCTTATTCCTATCCCAACCTGTGTTGTTCCTCTTGAAATGTAGATTCCCCTGCTAATTCCATTCTTAGCCTCTTCCATTGCATTCACTAGAGCTTTCCATAATTAAAACACTCACCCAAAGGATGATAAAGAAGGAAGTGTACTGGGCTTAGAAACCTATACTAATCTCATTTCATCACTCACTGTACTCAAAGAAGTCACTTCAATCTCTTACAGTTCAAACTCCTCATGTGATCAACCACTTGACCAAAACATTAATGGCAGCATGAAGTACTAGGGGGTGTTTTGAATAATTAATTGATAACATTTATTCAACACCTGGAATTCTATGTACTTTTGATTCTGTCAAGAAAAATGGAGAATACTTGGCTGGCAGAAGTGGAAAAAAATAACACAACAACAGCAACAAAACTACCCCGAGTAAAGCAGAGAAAAAGGTAAAAAATCAAGAAAAGTCATGGAAGAAGGAAGAAAGACTCTGGAAAAAGAGAAAAAACTTCCTAGAACAAGGTAAAGGTATTAGCCAGAAGGAAAACACAGTCTGAGGAGTCAGTAAGTAGAGAAATCAATTAGAAATATCCTCTCAATTTGTGCTGAATTAGCACAACAGTCTATACATAGATGATCTTCACTTACAGAACAACAATTCGTCCCAAGAAGGGTACATCGCATTATACCTGAAAACATTTATCTGATTAGGTCTTGCTTACGTACAACCTGTGGTTCTGTGGCCACAGCGAACTGACATCTGCCCTCAACACTGATGGTGAAAACAAGGTTCTCGTGACTGCTGCAATTGTCAAGTACATTAAGACAAAAGCTTGGGCTAACTGGGCTTGATAGGAAACTTCTAAATCAGCTAAGGCATCACTAAACGGGACTCTCTGAGGCCACCTGACGTGCACCTGAATCTTGAATCCAGACCTGTCCAGGCACTTCTCACTACAGGCTGAGGGACAAGAGAACGGACTTGGGAAGCCAAGCAGGCTGAAGGTCACATCACGGGTCAGCCACTTGGTAACTATGGAACCAAGGGTCAATTAATCCACCTCCTGGAACCACACTCCTCTAATGAATAAAAACGGCCGAACAGCACAGCTGCTTTGCAAATCTACTGTGCCGACGACCTGGGATAACCAATGTTAGGCACATAGTATAGGGTCTAGCCCAGAGCAGAACACTCATTAAAGCTTACTGGCTTCTCTCCGCAGTCTCTTAGTTAACATGCAATTTTAGAAATCCATAAAATCCTACCTGCTTGCAGGGTCGCATTGAGAACACTCATCCACTGTTAAAAGAAAAAAATTCAAATACATTGTAAATACACAATAGAAAAACACAGAACTTTGAAAGCGTCAGATTCAAGTGATGTAAAAATATTTGTTTGGGAACACCCCTGAAGACTATAGTAGAGTGAATGTTACTGATACAACTGGTGGGCAATTAATACATGAAGAACTTTTACTTCCTCTGCTGTATATCTGTGTGTGTGTGTGTGTGTGTATTTATATTTATATATTTATATACATACACATATACACAGATATATATATATATATATATATATATATATATATATATATATATAAATATATACATATATACATATGTACCTATATATGTGTGCATGTATGCATATATACTCCCCAGGGTACGTGAAATACTAGTCTAAATGGAATCACCCTTTCTCCTTATTCCCTTTCTTATTTCCTTATGTTACTCTGATTGAGGAAGAATGCCAATGTCTTGCTAAAACTTATTCTATTTGGCTGTGAGTTGCGTAAACATAAAGCAGACTTTGCTACAAAATGACTATAGGAAATTCATAACTACGATCAACCTACACAGAGGTGGGCTAGGGTTGAACTCTTTCTGTTTTCTTATTTCCTTCTTTGCTTTCTCTGTTTTCTTGTAGCTGTGATTCACACAATTCATGGAGGGAAAAATTATGTAAGAGGAACACACCTACAACCTGCGTCTTTCGTTTGTCTATTACGGCCATCTGTCCAAACTCTGTGGGTGCTGACAGAGGTCTCATTGAGTGTGTGGCAAATGGCCTCTTATCACCAAATTTCGAATCCCCGGATATTTGACAAGTTCCATGATTGAAAGTCAAAGAAGTAGAATCCCAGCTGGAAATATCTGAAAATAAAATTTTCGTTTATGAGGAGGTAAAAATAACACAAAGTTGACCATATTGTAAAACTTCCTTCTTCAGAGAAGCAGTCCCACGTCCTCCTTTCTCCCAAACACTCTACTCCTTCAGAGCTCATTTTATTTTAGGTGTCCTATACTTGCCATTCACGTAAGTTAAGTTGAATTAACTATTGTCACTCAGCAATTTCTATTACATAATGTGTTTCCAACTAAATATTTCCTTCTTAATAGTTAAGATGGTGAAGGGTATGATTTTTTTTGTTACTGTCAAAAGTTATGTGTAACCACTTATCTTAAGTTTAAATATGCATGACAAACATGGGTTTACAAAAACTTTTAATGAATCGTACTACTTCAAATAAGAAACTATTTATTATAAGAAAATGGTCTTTTCAAAATGCTCCAATATCTTCAGAATTCATTTTTAAACCTTAGATAAACAGATATTCATATGACAAATTACAGTCCTGGGCGACCTTATCGTTTCCAAGGAAAAATGGGATCAAACTAGGTCCCCATGAGCTCCAAAGAGTACAGGGCACCATGAGACAGAAAACAAATACATAACAAAACATTTTCCTTTCGCTTTTTAAACACAATCTCAGCTTAAATCTATGAGACAAGTGAAAGAAAACCACAACAACTGTAGAAGTGAAGCTTTAAAGGCTCTTTTATCACTTCACATCCAGGAAGCCCTTACATCATTTAAAACGGTGGTTTCCAATGTCATGTGAGAATCCGTGAAGTCCCAAGGTCTGTCAGTCGAGGGACCCGAAAAGGTCAAAGCTATTTTAACAGAAATACTGAATGTCATTTGCCATTTTCACTCTCATTCTCTTCTAAGTGTACAGTAGAGTTTTCCACAGCCGTGATATCACAGCTCTGATGGTGACATCATAGCTCTATGGTTACTGGGTCGTAGCTCCAATGGCTCACGCAATGCATGACTGTGTGTGCTCGTATTTTAAATTGTTCAGTTTTTATTTCTAATATTGTAACTATCTATGGAGACTACCGACTTAAAAATATTCTTTGGAATTCTCAATAATTTTTAATAGCATAAAAGCATCCCAAGGCACAAAAGCTTCAGAATGCCTTTTTTCAAAGATTGTGTCTACCAAATATTCATTATCATTAATTACTTCTCCCATTTTTAATAATCGAAGACACCATAGGCGCACGTACACACATAGCCAGTGTCTGCTCAGCAGAACATCTGGTTGGCTTAAGACCATCAGTGTCACAACACTAAGAGGAAGTAAAGTTAAAACACAAATGACATGGTAGCAACTGAGGCTTACTTGGGTAAACGTCAAAATTCAAATGACCATTTGAAACGCTGGAAGTATCTTCCAGTTTGATTAGTAACCTCTGAGAACCCCTATTAAGTACAGGGGTTCCAAACTGGGACATTTAGGATATCGAAACAAGAGGAGAAACATTTTAGTAAAGTCACCCTTTTAAAGTCTTGTTTTCTTATTCCTGTCGATGTCTTTTTTCTCAAACATCGATACCAACAATGACATCACGTTGTTTATGTGAAATACTTCAATTAAATTTGTAACAAAGGAAAGTAAGTCTGAATAGAAGACTGTGAGCATGTCAAATGTCCTTGCGTACTCCTTCCCAAAATTAAATTGGTATTACACAGTGTACCTGGTCTGAAGGGTTGCACATCGTCCATTCCTACAGCTCTGTTAGGAACAGGATCTTCCACTTCAATGCTCGGCTGAAGGGGTTAGGAAGCAAGATGATTAGTAATTAATGGACACTTCACACCATCTCTAGTTAATAATTCAGGATGAAAATGTTAAAGTTATTGCCTCCAAGAAAAGGATTTTTTGAAAAATATGTGTTTAAGCAAATATTAGGTTGGTGCAAACGTAATTGCAGATTTGCTATTTTTTTTAACCTTTTAAACCTCAATTACTTTCACAACAACCTAATACTTTGATAAGTGTACTTGATATAACTGTTAAATATTTCTAATGACAGATTTGTTTTTTAGTGTTAAAACAAGATACTTGCTTGACATGGTAAGAACCCTTGGTGTATGTCCAGTTGAGTTTAGACAGAACATTTTAGAACCTACTTCATCTATGTCAACAAGAGCTAGGAAAAACCGAACTCTTATTGGACAAAAAATTTGATAGAAAAACATGATTGAACCAAGTGGCAAAGAGATAAGAAAAACTTTTCATTAAATTGTGTTTCAATAAATGATAGGGAAAATGTTATATATAGTTATGCAACTTTTCAAAAAAGTATAATAATTTCTAATCAGGGAAAAATAAGAACATTTATTTATTATAGTCATCTGAAATGTACCAGACACTTACTATGCACATTTTATTTCTTTTCCACCCAAAACAACAAATATGAAAACAGTTTGATGATGGTTACCCCACTTCCTGCTTGGTGGCCATTCCAAGACATTAGAATGAAATGATGAACAGATGTGATCCATTGTTGTCTCTGCCCAGCAGGTTTTGCTCCTAGATCTTCACATGACTGGCTCCTTCTCATGCTTCACTTGGCCGTTTTTGTCACCCTCAGAAAGATCTTTCCTGACCACCGAAACTGCACTCCCACTCCTATTCCAACTACAACCATGCCCCCCACCCATGACAATATTCTCTAACCCAGCATTCTCCATTCTCTTTAAATGACCCAGATATAGTGACTTACAATGGACTGTTGTTCATTTGTTTTTCTGCTCCTACAGCTACAGCTGAACCCCTGAACTTCCCCATTCAGTGTCTAACTGCCCAGCACAAAGCTGGTATCTAACTAGAAATTTACTCAAGGTGAAACACTGAGCTCGCACCAACAGAGCCTCAAGTACCGAAACACTACACATCTACAGGGTATCGCCTATCACAGTCTCCTGAAGTTTAGCATCCCCCAGATTAGAAATTCACATGCTTCTGACTTTTCCACTCTGTTCTTAACACTACTGCCATTTGATTGTCCTTCAGGTTTACAGAAAGTGTCCTCACCATTTAGTAAGTCACTATGGCCCACTGTGGTCATTGATTTTACATTTCTATAGCTCCCTTTACACTTCGCAAAGTGTTTTCACATTTGTTACCACATTAGTTCATTCCACATACTGAAAGGTAGGCATAAGTACCATTACGACAAATGAGGTCACTGACATCCGACAGGTTAAAAAGAAGTTTCCCCAAGATCCCACAGCTAGTAAGTGACCGATCCAGGATTCTATTGTGTTCTTATCGTCAAACACAGTGTCTATACCAGTAGGCAGCCGCTGCCTATATCAGAAGATCACACCTTTCTTATATCTTTCCATAGCTGTCATCTCACATTGGCTCATCATTACATTGTACTTCTAGTACTACGAGTACGGTCGCCATCAAGTTACTCAATGCTTGCTATTTTAACTGAACACGACAGTTGTTACATATTAAAGCAGCACTCAGCCAAATTGTTGTTAGTGTAATCCAACATATTATTAGTATTCACCAGGCTTTTCCTACTGTAGAAAATGTCCTTGCGGACCTATTTGACAATACAAATATAATGATACTTTGATATCCCAGACATTATGTTTCCTAGTTCCAAGTTACAAACAAACCCTACTATCCAAATTCTTTCTGAATTTCATTAGGATATTTACACATCCACAAAAACCACAAAGTCATGCATTTGGGCATAGTTCGAACTGGAATAACTTTAATTTTTAGGTAAAGTTAACTTCACAACCCAAACCGATTCCTTATGACTTGGAAGCCTACGTGTTTTATACTATTCCCAAGATTCTGTAGCTATTGAGTTACCCATCCAGGATTCCATTCTGTTCTTTCCTCAAACACAGTGTCTAGACCAGTAGGCTGCAGTTGCCTGTATCAGAAGATCACACCTTTCTTATCTCTTTCCACAGCTGTCACCTCGCATCAGCTCATCATTACTTTGTACTTCTATTACTACAAGTATGGTTGCCATCAAGACACTCAATGCATGCTATTTTAACTGAACAAGACAGTTGTCCTGTATTAAAACAGCGCTCAGCTGATTACTGTTAGTATAATCCTACGTATTATTACTATTCACTATGGTCTTTTTTCATTGGAACGGTTTCTTGCAGATCTATTCGACATTACAAATATAATAATACTTTGATGTCCCAGGCATTATCTTTTCAAGTTCCAAATTATTAAAAAATAAACACCCTACAATCCAATTTCTTTCTTTCTGACTCATTAGGACATTTGCACATCTACAAAAACCACAGAGTCATGCATTTGGGCATAGGTTGACCGGGAATAATTCTTTAGCTTTTAGGTGAACTTAACTTCACAACCCAAACTGATTCCTTATGACTTGGAAGCCTTAGTGTTTTATGCTATTCCACACTGACTTCCTTAAGTGACACTTGCAAGTTAGCAGAATTGTACTACGCTGTCTTATTATATTACGCACATAGCTAGTTTATTCATTATAGGATAAACCATAAAAAATGATTTGTATGAGGAAATGCAGAGGCGAGAAAGTAAAGTCAAAGCATACCTTTTTCATTTTAACATCACTCAATGGTGATATTTAAAATAGTAATGATAATAATAATAGTGTAAGACAGTACCTCAGAATCCCAAGGTGATTCTTCATCTTCATCTTGTCCTAATCCTAATGATGACTTTATAACTATAAAATGTAGTCACAGGTACATTAATGTGAACATATATTACTATGCATTTTAAGTACACATTCAGTCGTGCTTATTTCCATAAAAGTAATAGCAGAAAAGAATTCAGGGGAACGAAGCATTTGCAAGAAGAAGCAGTTGTTAGTAGTGGGGATACTTTTGCCCAAAAGATAGGAAAAAATGCTTAAAAGAAATGAATATCACATTTGGATCGACACATGTTAGATTTCTTTATAGCAGAGCTTAAGCTAGAAAGAATTCATAGATAGTCACTAAATCACCACTTATATTATTCTGGTGTGCTCCATCAACACAAGTCAAATTACCATTGTTTGCTTGGTCTTGTGGAGCACTTTCAATAATATCCACACGATTTTCTCTTTTTCGAATTGCTGGCTTGGTTGCTTCTTTCTATTAAAAAAAGAAAGAAAAAAGAAAAGAAAAACCCAACTTCAGAAAACATCCTATTCATTTACTCATTGACTCACTCACTCAGTCCCTCCGTAGGTAAGACAAGAAAACTTTACTGTAGCCGTCATAGGCACAGACCCAGGGGAAGCTGGAAATAGAAATGAAACATTTTGTCCTACATTCTAGTAGGAGTAGAGATATTATAATACATGAAAAATAACAACAGAAAAGTACCGCTCTCCACTTCGACACCTGAAGTGAATAAAGTATAGTAAGGGCACAAAAGAGACAACAATCCGTTGTATCAGGGAAGCTCAGCAGATACTGCAAAGATAGGGCTGCATCTTGAAAGTTATACAAGGTGCTGAGGGAAGGCATGAAGGGGATTCCAGAAGGGCAGCAGGAGCAAAAGCCTGAGGTGTGAAACAACATGTTGTAAGTGAGGGCAGCAAAGGAATGAGGTAAGCCTGGAACTCTGAGAATGGGATGGAGAGACAACTGCAGAATCAGAACCAAATCAAAGAAGGCACATGTCATGCTAGCAGATGAATTCTACCCTCACGTAATGGGGAGTCACTCAGGAAGCAGAGGTGTTGCATCATCACAATTCTAGTTTACAACAGCCACTCGGGCTGCAATTTATGATATTGAGGACTTCCGTTTCTTTCTAGGATCCTATCCATCAGCCTGTCTTGTGTCACAGCATAGCCTCTCCCCGGTGCCTCCAAACCCACAAAGGCAGCTGCCAACAGTAGGTCACTTTGTAGCTTCCCCTAGGTGGCTCCCAGTTGGGCACAAGCAGCAGCTGACTTGGGCCTGCCCCACAGCCCCTCCCAAGAGGCCCCAAATACAACACACCTGGGGATCAGTTTCAGCAACACCAGAACATCACCAAAATAGCTCCATAATGACACGCCCAAGCCATGGACTGAGCAGACACCGGAGCCCTGCTACAGCCGATCTCACTCTGTGGGGTCAGCCCACACACAGGGGTTCATCTACTGTAGTCACAGCCAGTCGTCCTGAGGGTCAATTCCACACCCAGATGTGCCAACAGCAATAAGGCTCAAGTACAACAGGAGGGCACACACCACCCACACGAGCTTCTGGAGCACCCGGCTCAGGTGACCGGGGAGACTGTACCACTGGGCCCCACACGACACCTGGTATGTAAGGCAATACTGTCAAGACGAGGAGAATTAGCAGATCTACAGAATACAGAGAAACAAACACAGAGAGGCAGTGAAAAAAGAAGACAGAAAGAAACATTTCTCTAATGAAAGAACAGGATAAAACTCTAGAAAAAGAGGTAAACCAAACGGAGACAAGCAATATACCAGATACAGAGTTCAAAACACTGGTTATAGAAATGCTAGATGAAATTAGGGGAAGAATAGACAAAGTAAGTAAAACTTCAACGGAGAGACAGCAAACATAAAAAGGACATAGAAATCGTTTAAAAATAGTCTGAAATGAAAAATACAATATCTGAAATGAATAATTTATAGATGGAATCAGCACCACATTTGGTGAAGCAGAGGTTCAATAGTGATTTGGTAGACAAGGTAGCACAAACACCCAATCAGAACAGAAAAAAAATGAATATAAATAAAAAAAAAATAAATAAAACAGAAAGTGCTTTAAGGGATGTCTGGGACAATATCAGGTGTAACAACATCCGTAAGGCTATCTAAAGGAGAAGAGAGAGAGAGAGCAGGAATTGAAAACCTATTGGAATACACAATGATGGAAACCTTTCCTAACCTGGAGAAGGAGATAGACACACAAGCGTAGGAAACACAAAGAGTTCCAAACAAAATGAACCCAAACAGGTCCACACCAAAACATATCATAATTAAAATTCCAAAGGGTTAGGACATGGAGAGAATATTAAAACCATCAAGAGAAAAGTAGTTAGTCACGTACAATGGAGATCTCATAAGACTGTCAGGTGATCTCTCAAGAGAAAATTTGCAGGTCAGAAGAGATTGGCAAGAAATATTGAAAGTGATGAAAAGCAATAATCTACAACCAAGATTACTATTACTGCATCCGGCCAGGCTCTCATTTCGAATCAAAGGAGAGGTAAAGACTTGCCAGAGAAAAAGATGATGGCATCAGCACCAACAAACCAGTATCAAGAAATGTGAAACAAGGACTTGAAAAAAGAAGAAGTAGAAGTAGAAAGAGGAAGAGGAGGAGGAGGAAGAGGAGGAGGAGGAGGAGGAGGAGGAGGAAGAGAAGAAATATGAATAATAAAATGGCAATAATTACATACGTATAAAAATTACTTTAAATGTAAATAGGTTAAATGTTTCAGTCAAGACATAAGGTGGCAGAATGGATAGGACTACAAGAGCCATATATATGACATCAAACTCAAAAATTTTTGCACAGTAATAGAAACCATCAACAAAATGAAAACACGACCAGATGAATGGGAGAAGATATCCAAAACATGTAAGGAACTCATAAAACGTAACACCAAAAGACAATGCAATTACAAAATGAGAAGAGTACTTGAATAGACTTTTCTCCAAAGAGGTCACACAGATAGCCAAGAGACATACGAAAACATGCTCAGTGCCACTAATCATCAGAGCGATGCAAATTAAAAGCACAATGAGCTACCACCTCACAACTGTCAGAATGGCCATCATCAATAAATCAACAAACAACAAATGTTGATGAGGATGTGAAGGGAAGCCCCGTGCACTGTTGGTGGGACTGCAAATCTGACCAGACACAATGGAAAACAATATGGAAGCTCCTCAAAAATTTGAAAATAGAACTACCAGGTGGCATAGCATTCCCACTTCTGGGTTTTTCTCCGCAGAAATCCCAAACACTGATTTGAAACATGTATGCATCTGTATGGTTCTATTTACATTATTTACAATACTCCAGATAAAGAAATAACTGAAGTATCCATCGTAGTGGATAAAGAAGAAGTGGTACATATACACAACAACATACTACTTGGCTGTAAACAAAGAACAAAATCTTACCATTTGCGACAATGTGCGTGGAACTAGAGGGTATTATTCGAAGTGAAAAAAGTCAGATAGAGAAAGGCAAACACCACATGATTTCACCTATTGGTGATATGTAAAAAAAAATAAATGAACATAGAAAAAAGAAACAAACTCATAGGTGCAGAGAACTAACTGATCGTTGCTCAGAGGGAAGAGTATCGGGGAACAAACTGAAAAGGTTAAAGGGTTAAGAAGTACAAATTGGCAGTTATAAAATAGTCATGTAGATGTCAAGTACAGCACAAAGATATAGTAAATAACACTGTAATAACTAAGTATGGTGTCAGGTATACCACACTAATCAGGGTACCACTTTACACATTATATAAATGCCTAACCACTATGCGGTACACCTGAGGCTGACATCATTGAATGTCAACTGTAACAGAAATGAAAAATTTTACATTTAAACTAAAAACTTTCTGAAATTTGATATTTTATTATGTAGTTTTTAAGAATCTCTGCTTTTCACCAGAGTAAAGAAAGGATCCTGTCTTTTGCAGACACGGCTCCTTTCTTTACTTTGGTCAATGCATCATGGTCAATGGGCATAAAATCTCACGGACATGTTTTTATAGGGAGCAGCTAAGAGCATCATCAGCTTTGGAGCCAAGTGGATTTTGCATCAAACCCTCAAACTTCTCCCTGGCTACTGCAAGACATGCTGCCTAGATTGCCTTGGACTCCATTTCCTTATCTCTGAACATGAGGATTCCCTTCCTTGACAAAGCTATTCTGAGGATTAAATCAGATCATGCTTGTTACAGAATAGGTACAGAACAAGTGTTGATTTGACTATGGAGTATTTCAGCATATCAGTTAAATGAAAATCTGTGTCGCTCTTGCTTATACGGGCGCAGGGGCCCACGCATCAAAAACCATGTAATCAAACACGCCATTAAAACACTAAACTTGAAAAAAAAAGAATCTCTGCTTTTCAAATTGGTTATTATTTTATACAAAGCATATACTCTTCAATTAGATAAAGACATTTAAAATATTCACAATGCAATGATGTAGAACATAGTGGAATCCCTTTGTAATATGGGTTTTGAGATAGACAACATGAATTCTAAACTTTCAAAACTTCTACTATTATTTTAAGTCTAAATGATGAACCTGGTATACCGGAAACTAATATAAAATAATATGGAATGTCCACGGGATGTAAGTGAAAAAATAATGGAGAAAACACTCCCTCCTAACAAGTATACCATACCAACATACAAAGCGTAAAAAAATAAAACTATATGTCATATGCTATATAGTTTTAAAACTGAAAGGTATCAGGAAGAATTCATGACTGTTACAATGAGTACCTGAATCCATTAAAGATTTCATTTCGGGACGAGTATGATAAAAGTCATGCTGGTATAACGTAAAAGTCACATTAAGAATCCTTACCTTTAACCAAATTGCATATCTCCGTCACTGTGGGAAAACTCCCTATAGAATTTTACTATCACTATACATTTCCCAGACCCTTCTTTTTTCAGCTCCCAACTTCGATACTTACTAAAGTTAAAAGAACAACAACAAAACAACGAAGCATCAAATGGTCATATGTTATAAAATGGTTCACGTTGACCAATTTTCCATAACAAACATAAAACAATGATAGATGGAGCACTACTAAATTTTACAACTCGGCGCTACACAAAACTAAATTAAGAGCACAACAGTTAATTTCACACAGGAGCCTTTTACCTTGGTACCAACATCGAAGAGTCCATCGTCTGACGTAGACCATGAATCACCACTGCCAGGTTTCCAGGAAAGACTTCCGGGGAAAGATACACAACAGACACAAGTGAGTTCATTTCTTTACAAAGGCAGCAACAACAACAACAAAAGGAGTACAATTCAGCTATCTGCATATGAAATGAAGTTTCTTGATATGATTAAAATTTAGATGATGTTCTAGAAAAGCTATCAGTTATCTATTGCTGCCTCCACCACTCCCAACTCGTGCAATATTTAATGAAGATACACTCTAAGTTTCCATAACAAAGAATGACAGCAAACATGTTGGCAACACCTGAGAGTACCTTGTTTTCACCAAAAGTCCTGAAGGCTGAATTGAAAACGCAATTAATAGCTGACACTAGGAACCTGAACTGGGACAAAAGCAATGACCTAAATCAAGGTAGAACGATACACTGAGCCTTCTCCACGGTCTGTCCCTGGTTCAAAGATTAATCTGTGTGGGTCAAAAACGGCAGTCTTGCTTCTTTAACATAGAAAGCAGTTACTAAACTTATCCCATTCCTTGTTTTCACTCAAAAACACTACAGTGAGGTCCCTGAAATGCATGAAATGTTTGCAACTTACATGTACAAAAGTCAAAGAACAAATATGTACGTTGTTAGCCTCCCCACTCCCAGATCACTTGTCCGCAAAGCTTCCTGGCAATCTCCAACCTTGAAAACTTCAGCCTACGAAGGCATAGACTCCTGAAACAAGGTTGGGCTCAAATGACCCACAGTAGGAGTTCTCTATTTCCCTGTTCCTGGAAAACAAGCTAAATGGAGCCTCAGTCATCCACTCCCAACACAGGCATGTTACCACCTACCCAACTCCATTACTGGTTTCACAATCAGTCCTCCCTCTGCCCAACCCTCCATCTCCATGGGAAGGACAGCAGCGCGTTGGGCAAAGAGGTAGAGGTGACGAGACACCTGCCATGGGCCATAGATCTATGTAGTTCAGCAATCTCCAGTGCCTTTGGACTCAAGGGGACCCCCTCTGTAATTTCGGGTGCAGGTGGATGATACCACATTCCTACTTGCTATAAAGAGAATGTTTCCAGAGGCTCAAAGGTTTAATATGTTTTCATACAAACCTTAAATTTTGCTGGTTCCTCCAATTCAACAAACAAAACAGCAGCAACCTGTTCAGGCAGGACGCCCTTGAGCCCCTTATTTTAATCTGCTTTTTTAGACAACTACCAACATCCTGTGTCCTTCCTTCCTGTAATTTCTCTTTACCTTGTCATACCCTACCATTCTGATCTCTTTTCCCTCATCTGATCCCTATCTAATCTCTGCTCTAAGAGCCTTATTCCTATCCCAACCTGTGTTGTTCCTCTTGAAACGTGGATTCCCCTGCTAATTCCATTCTTAGCCTCTTCCATTGCATTCACTAGAGCTTTCCATAATTAAAACACTCACCCAAAGGATGATAAAGAAGGAAGTGTACTGGGCTTAGAAACCTATACTAATCTCATTTCATCACTCACTGTACTCAAAGAAGTCACTTCAATCTCTTACAGTTCAAACTCCTCATGTGATCAACCACTTGACCAAAACATTAATGGCAGCATGAAGTACTAGGGGGTGTTTTGAATAATTAATTGATAACATTTATTCAACACCTGGAATTCTATGTACTTTTGATTCTGTCAAGAAAAATGGAGAATACTTAGCTGGCAGAAGTGGAAAAAAATAACACAACAACAGCAACAAAACTACCCCGAGTAAAGCAGAGAAAAAGGTAAAAAATCAAGAAAAGTCATGGAAGAAGGAAGAAAGACTCTGGAAAAAGAGAAAAAACTTCCTAGAACAAGGTAAAGGTATTAGCCAGAAGGAAAACACAGTCTGAGGAGTCAGTAAGTAGAGAAATCAATTAGAAATATCCTCTCAATTTGTGCTGAATTAGCACAACAGTCTATACATAGATGATCTTCACTTACAGAACAACAATTCGTTCCAAGAAGGGTACATCGCATTATACCTGAAAACATTTATCTGATTAGGTCTTGCTTACGTACAACCTGTGGTTCTGTGGCCACAGCGAACTGACATCTGCCCTCAACACTGATGGTGAAAACAAGGTTCTCGTGACTGCTGCAATTGTCAAGTACATTAAGACAAAAGCTTGGGCTAACTGGGCTTGATAGGAAACTTCTAAATCAGCTAAGGCATCACTAAACGGGACTCTCTGAGGCCACCTGACGTGCACCTGAATCTTGAATCCAGACCTGTCCAGGCACTTCTCAGTACAGGCTGAGGGACAAGAGAACGGACTTGGGAAGCCAAGCAGGCTGAAGGTCACATCACGGGTCAGCCACTTGGCAACTATGGAACCAAGGGTCAATTAATCCACCTCCTGGAACCACACTCCTCTAATGAATAAAAACGGCCGAACAGCACAGCTACTTTGCAAATCTACTGTGCCGACGACCTGGGATAACCAATGTTAGGCACATAGTATAGGGTCTAGCCCAGAGCAGAACACTCATTAAAGCTTACTGGCTTCTCTCCGCAGTCTCTTAGTTAACATGCAATTTTAGAAATCCATAAAATCCTACCTGCTTGTAGGGTCGCATTGAGAACACTCATCCACTGTTAAAAGAAAAAAATTCAAATACATTGTAAATACACAATAGAAAAACACAGAACTTTGAAAGCGTCAGATTCAAGTGATGTAAAAATATTTGTTTGGGAACACCCCTGAAGACTATAGTAGAGTGAATGTTACTGATACAACTGGTGGGCAATTAATACATGAAGAACTTTTACTTCCTCTGCTGTATATCTGTGTGTGTGTGTGTATGTATTTATATTTATATATTTATATACATACACATATACACAGATATATATATATATATATATATGTATATATATATATATATATAAATATATACATATATACATATGTACCTATATATGTGTGCATGTATGCATATATACTCCCCAGGGTACGTGAAATACTAGTCTAAATGGAATCACCCTTTCTCCTTATTCCCTTTCTTATTTCCTTATGTTACTCTGATTGAGGAAGAATGCCAATGTCTTGCTAAAACTTATTCTATTTGGCTGTGAGTTGCGTAAACATAAAGCAGACTTTGCTACAAAATGACTATAGGAAATTCATAACTACGATCAACCTACACAGAGGTGGGCTAGGGTTGAACTCTTTCTGTTTTCTTATTTCCTTCTTTGCTTTCTCTGTTTTCTTGTAGCTGTGATTCACACAATTCATGGAGGGAAAAATTATGTAAGAGGAACACACCTACAACCTGCGTCTTTCGTTTGTCTATTACGGCCATCTGTCCAAACTCTGTGGGTGCTGACAGAGGTCTCATTGAGTGTGTGGCAAATGGCCTCTTATCACCAAATTTCGAATCCCCGGATATTTGACAAGTTCCATGATTGAAAGTCAAAGAAGTAGAATCCCAGCTGGAAATATCTGAAAATAAAATTTTCGTTTATGAGGAGGTAAAAATAACACAAAGTTGACCATATTGTAAAACTTCCTTCTTCAGAGAAGCAGTCCCACGTCCTCCTTTCTCCCAAACACTCTACTCCTTCAGAGCTCATTTTATTTTAGGTGTCCTATACTTGCCATTCACGTAAGTTAAGTTGAATTAACTATTGTCACTCAGCAATTTCTGTTATATAATGTGGTTCCAATTAAAACTTTTCTACTTATTACTTAACATGGTGCTGTGTGTGACATTTTTTGTCATTATCAAAAGTTAAGTCTAACCACTTATCTTAATTTTAAATATGTGTGACAAACATGGATTTAAAAAACTTTCATTGAATGGTACAATTCCAAATAAGAAACTACTTATTACAAGAAAATGGTCTTTTCTAAATGCCCCAATATCTTCAGAATTCATTTTTAAGCCTTAGATAAACAGATATTCACATGACAAATTACAGTCCTGGGCGACCTTATTGTTTACAAGGAAAAATGGGATCAAACGAGGTCCCCATGAGCTCCAAAGAGTACAGGGTACCATGAGACAGAAAATGAATATATAACAAAACTATTTTCCTTTTGTTTTTTAAACAATATTCTCAGCTTAAAACTTTTTAAGACAAGTGAAAGAAAAACACAATTGTAGAAGTGAAGCTTTAAATCCTCTTTTATCACTTCACATCCAGGAAGCCCGTAAATCATTTAAAACGGTGGTTTCCAATGTCATGCGAGAATCCGTGAAGTCCCAAGGTCTGTCAGTCGAGGGGCCCGAAAAGGTCAAAGCTATTTTCACAGAAAGACTGAATGTCATTTGCCATTTTCACTCTCATTCTCTTCTAAGTGTACAGTAGAGCTTTCCACAGCCGTGATATCACAGCTCTGATGGTGACATCATAGCTCTATGGTTACTGGGTCGTAGCTCCAATGGCTCACGCAATGCATGACTGTGTGTGCTCGTATTTTAAATTGTTCAGTTTTTATTTCTAATATTGTAACTATCTATGGAGACTACCGACTTAAAAATATTCTTTGGAATTCTCAATAATATTTAATCGCATAAAAGCATCCCAAGGCACACAAGCTTCAGAATTCTTATTTTCAAAGATTGTGTCTACCAAATATTCATTACCATTAATTACTTCTCCCATTTTTAATAATCGAAGACACCATAGGTGCACATACACACATAGCCAGTGTCTGCTCAGCAGAACATCTGGTTTTAAGACCATCAGTGTTACAACACTAAGAGGAAGTAAAGTTAAAAAGAATTGTCATGGTAGCAACTGGAGATTACTTGGGTAAATGTCAAAATTCAAATGACCATTTGAAAACGCTGGAAAAATCTTCCAGTGTGATCACTGGTAACCCGTATTAAGTACAGGGATTCCAAACTGGGACATTTAGGGTATCGAACAAACGGAGAACTATCTTAGTAAAGTCACCGTTTTAAAATCTCATTTTCTTATTCCTGTGAATACCTTTTCATCAAACACCGATACTAACAATGACATCACGTTATTTATGTCAAATTCTTCCATTAAATTTGTAACAAAAAAAAGGAATGAGGAAGAGAAGACTGCAAGCATGTCACATGTCCTTGCGTACTCCTTCCCAAAATTAAATTGGTATTACAAAGTGTACCTGGTCTGAAGGGTTGCACATCGTCCATTCCTATAGGTTTGTACGGAACAGGATCTTCCACTTCAATGCTCGGCTGAAGGGGTTAGGAAACAACATGATTAGTAACTAATGGACACTTCATGCAATCTCTAGTTAACAATTCAGGATAACAATATTAATGTTATAATCTCCAAGAAAAGGACTTTTTGAAAAATATGTATTTAAGCAAATATTAGTTTGGTACAAATGATACTGCAGTTTGTGCAATTTTTTTTAAACCTTGTAAACCGCAATTACTCTTGCACCGAACTAATACCTTGAAAAGTGTATTTCCTATAACTTGAAATATTTCTAATGATACATTCTTTTTGTTTGTTTGTTTTTTTTAGTGTTAAAACAAGATACTTGCTTGACATGGTAAGATACCTTGGTGTATGTCCTGTTGAGTGTAAACAGAACATTTTAGAACCTACTTCATCTAGGTCAACAAGAGCTTGGAAAAACCAAACTCTTATTTGATAAAAATTTTGATAGGAAAAATGATTAAATAGAATGACAAAGTTGTAAGAAAAGCTTTTTGTTAAATTATATTTAAATAAACAATAGGAAAAACATTATATATAGTTATGCAACTTTTCAAAAAAGTTTAATAAATTCTAATCAGGAAAAGATAAGAACATTTATTTACTAACCATCTCAAATGTACCGGGCATCTGCCATGCACAGTTTATTTCTTTTCCACACAAACAACAAATATAAAAATGGTTTGATGCTGGTTAGCCCTCTTCCTGCTTCCTGACCATTCCAAGACACTAGAATAAAATGATGAACCCACACGATCCATTGCTGTCCCTGCCCAGCAGGTTTCGCTCCTAGACCTTCAAATGACTGGCTCCTTCTCATGCTTCACGTGGTAGTATCCCACACAGACATTTACTTCAGGTCAAAACAGAGCTCGCACCAACAGAGCCTCAAGTACCGAAACACTACACATCAACAGGGTATAGCCTATCACAGTCTCCTGAAGTTTAGCATCCCCCAGATTAGAAATCCACATGCCCCTTCTAACTTTTCCACTCTGTTCTTGACACTACTGCCATTTGATTGTCCTTCAGGTTTACAAAAAGTGTCCCCACCATTTGGTAAGTCACTACCGCCCACTGTGATCATTGATTTTACATTTCTATAGCTCCCTTTACACTTCGCAAAGTGTTTTCACATTTGTTACCACATTAGTTCATTTCACACCCTGAAAGGTAGGCATAAGTACCTTTATGATGAATGAGGTCACTGACATCCAACAGATTAAAAAGAAGTTTCCCCCAGATCCCACAGCTAGTAAGTGACCTATCCAGGGTTCTAGTGTGTTCTTATCTTCAAACACAGTGTCTACACCAGTAGGCTGCAGTTGCCTATATCAGAAGATCACACTCCTCCTGTCTCTTTTCACAGCTGTCATCTCACATTGGCTCATCATTACTTTGTACTTCTATTACTACAAGCATGGTTGCCATCAAGATACTCAATGCATGCTATTTTAACTGAACAGGGCAGTTGTTGTGTATTAAAGCAGCACAAGGCCGATTGTTGTTAGTATAATCCTACATAGTATTACTATTAACAATGCTCTTCCTTCCCTGCAAAAGTTCCTTGCAGATCTATTGGAGAATACAAATACAATAATACTTGCATGTAGCAGGCATTATCTTTTCAAGTTCCAAGGTATAAAAAACCCTAAATTCCAAATTCTTTCTTTCTGAATCTCATTAGGACATTTACACAACCATAAAAACAACAGAATCATGCATTTGGGCATACTTCAAGCTGGAATAATGCTTTAGCTTTTAGGTGAACTTAACTTCAGAACCCAACTGATTCCTTATGACTTGGAAGCCTTCTTGTTTTATACTATTCTACACCGACCGCCTTCAGTGAACCTTGCAAGTTAGCAGAATTGTACTACGCTGTCTCATTATATTAAGCACATATGTATTTTATTAATTATAGGCTAAACCATAAGAAAATAATTTAGGTGGGGAAATGCAGAGGTGAGAAAGTATAGTCAAAGCATACCTTTTACGTTTTAACATCACTGAATGGTGATATTTAAAATAATAATGATAAAAAATGACAGTACCTCAGAATCCCAACATGATTTCACAGCTCCTTTTCCGAATCTTAATGCTGATATTTTAACTATAAAATGTAGTCACAGAACATTAATATGAACATATATCACTACGAATTTTAAATACACATTCAAAAATATTTCCATAAAAGTAATAGCAGAAAAGAATTTCGGGGGGCCGAAGCATTTGCAAGAAGAAGCAGTTGTTAGTAGTGGGGATACTTTTGCAAAAAAGATAGGAACAAATGCTTATAAGAAATGAAAATCACAGTTGGATCTATACGTGTTAGATTTGTGTATAGCAGCACTTAAGCTAGAAAGAATTCATAGTTAATCACTAAATTATCACTTGTATTATTTTGGTATGCTCCATCAACACAAGTCAAGATATCAGTTTTTGTTTGCTCTTGTGGAGCACTTTCAATAATATCCACACCATTTTCTCTTTTTCCAGTTGCCAGCTTGGTTGCTTCTTTCTATTAAAAAAAAGAAAAGAAAAACCCAACTTCAGCAAACATCATATTCATTTACTCGTTCACTCGCTCACTCAGTCCTTCGGTCAGTAAGACAACAAACCGCTATCGTAGCCATCGAATCATAGGCATAGACCCAGGGGAAGCTGGAAATAGAAATGAAAGATTTTGTCCTATATTCTAGTAGGGGTCGATATATTACAATTCGTGAAAATAATCAGAAAGGAAAGTACCACTCTCCAGTTCTACACCTCAGATGAAGAAAGTAGAGTACGGACACAAAAGAAACAACAATCAGTTGTACCAGATGCTGCAAAAATAGGGCTGCATCTTGAAAGACATACGAGGTACTGAGGGAAACCATGAAGGGGAGTCCAGAAAGGGCAGCGGGCGCAAAAGACTGCGTATAAAATAACATATTGTAGGTGAGGGCAGAAGAAGAATGGGGTTAGCCTGGAACTCTGAGAATGGGATGGAGAGACAACTGCAGAATCAGAACCAAATCAAAGAAGGCACGTGTCATGCTAGCAGATGAATTCTACACTCACGTCATGGGGAGTCTCTCAGGAAGCAGAGGTGTTGCATCATCACAATTCTAGTTTACAACAGCCACTCTCGGGCTGCAATTTATGATATTGAGGACTTCCGTTTCTTTCTAGGATCCTATCCATCAGCCTGTCTTGCTTCACAACATAGCGCCTCGCAGGTGCCTACAAACTCACAAACGCAGCTATCCACAGCAGGTCACTTTGTAGCTTCCCCTAGGTGGCTCCCGGTTGGGCACAAGCAGCAGCTGACCTGGGCCTGCCCCACAGCCCCTCCCAAGAGGCCCCAAATCCAACACACCTTGGACCAGCTTCAAGTGACACCAGAACATCACCAAATTAGCTTCACAAATGACACGCCCAAGCCATGGACTGAGCAGACACCGGAGCCCTGCTACAGCCGATCTCACTCTGTGGGGTCAGCCCACACACAGGGGTTCATCTACTGTAGTCACAGCCAGTCGTCCTGAGGGTCAATTCCACACCCAGATGTGCCAACAGCAATAAGGCTCAAGTACAACAGGAGGGCACACACCACCCACACGAGCTTCTGGAGCACCCAGCTCAGGTAACCGGGGAGACTGTACCACTGGGCCCCACACGACACCTGGTATGTAAGGCAATACTGTCAAGACGAGGAGAATTAGCAATCTACAGAATACAGAGAAACAACAATAAAGATGCAATGAAAAAAGAAGACAGAAAGAAACATTTCTCTAATGAAAGACCAGGAAAAAACTCTAGAGAAAGAACTAAACACAAGAACTAATGGACACAAGCTATCTACCAGACACAGAGTTCAAAATACTACTTCTAAGGATGCTCAGTGAACTTTGGGGAAAAATAGATAAACGTTGTAACACTTCAACCGAGACAGCAAACATAAAAAATGGACATGGAAATCATTAACAAAACTCAACTATGAAAAATACAACATCTGAAATGAGTAATTAATAGATGGAATCGGCACCAGATTTGGTTGAGGCAGACGTTCAAATCAGTGATTTGGAAGACAAGATAGCAGAAAACACACAATCAGAACAGAAGAAAAAGATATGAAAAATGATTATGAGTAAAAAAAAAAGAGAGAGAGAATACTTTAAGGGACTTCTGGGACAAGATAAAGTGTAACAGAACTCGTAGGGCTATCAAAAGGAGAAGAGAGAGACAGAAAGGAATTGAAAACCTATTTGAATAAATAATGACGGAAATCTTCCCTAACGTGTTGAAGGAAACACAAGTGTAGGAAACACAGAGAGTTCCAAACAAAATAAAGCCAAACAGGCCCACACCAAGACATACCAGAATTAAAACGCCAAAAGGTAAAGACACAGAGAGAATATTAAAACCAGCAAGAGAAAAGCAGTTAGTTATATACAAGGGAGCTCGCATAAGACTGTCAGGTGATCTCTCAAAAGTAAATCTGAAGGCCAGAGGAATGGGCAAGAAATATAGAAATGTGAGGAAACGCAATAATTTACAACCAAGAGCACTGTATCCGGCAAGGCTCTCATTTAGAATCAAACGAGAGGTAAAGAGCTTGCCAGAGAAAAAGGAGGTGATGCAGTTCAGCCCCAGGAAACCACTATTACAAGAAATGTAAAACCACGACTAGAAAAAAAAGGAGGAGGAGAAGGAGGAGGAGGAGGAGGAAGAGAAGGAGGAGAAGACGGAAAAAGAGCAGGAGGAAGAGCAGGAGGAGGAGAAGAAAAGTGAATAATAAATTGCCAATAACTATGTACCTACAAATAATTACTTTAAATGTAAATAGATTAAATGCTCCAGAAAAGACATAAGGTAGCTGAATGGTTAAGAATGCAAGACCCATATACACGACAATCAAACTACAAAATTTCTGCACAGCAAAGGAAACCAACAACAACATGAAGTCACAAGCGGGTGAATGGAGAAGATATTTGCCAATGATATATTTGATAAAGGGTTGAAATCCAAAACATGTAAGGAACTCATAAACCTTAACACCAAAAGACAAACAATGCGATTACAAAATGAGAAGAGTACCTGAATAGACTTTTCTCCAAAGAGGTCACACAGATAGCCAAGAAACATACGAAAACATCCTCAGTGCCACTAATCATCAGAGCAATGCAAATTAAAAACACAATGAGCTACCACCTCACAACTGTCAGAATGGCCATCATCCATGAATCAACAAGCAACAAGTGTTGTTGAGGAGGTGAAGAAAAGAGTCCTTGTGCACTGTTGGTGAGACTTCAAATCCGAGCAGACAATGGAAAACAATATGGAAGTTCCTCAAAAATTTAGAAATAGAGGTACCATGTGTCACAGCAGTCCCTCTTCTGGGTTTTCCTCCACAGAAACACAAAACACTAATTTGAAAAGCAATATGCATTTCTATGGTCGTTGCCGCATTATTTTCAAAAGTCCAGATAAGAAAGTAACCAAAGGATCCATCATCTTGGATAAAGAAGAAGTGGGACATATATATAACAAAATACTACTTGTCTGTAATAAACAATAAGTACTTATCGTTTGTGACATGTGTGGGCCTAGAGGGTATTATTCTAAGTGATAAAAGTCAGATAGAGAAAGACAAATACCACCTGATTTCACTTATTGGTGATATGCAAAAAATAAAAAATAAATGAACATAGAAAAGAGAAACAAACTTATAGATGCAGAGAACTAACTGATCGTTGCCCGGTTCGAGGATTGTTGGGGGAATGCTTGAAATGGAAAAAGGATTAAGAAGTACAAAGTGGCAGTTATAAAATAGTCATGAAGATGTCAAGCACAGCACAGAGAATACAGTAAATAACATTGTAATAACTAAGTACGGTGTCAGGGATACCACACTAATCGGGGTACCAGTTTACACATTATATAAATGCCTACCCACTATGCTGTATACTTGAGGCTGATATCATGTAATGTCAACTATAACAGAAATGAAAAATTTTACATTTAAGAAGCGAAACTAAAAACCTTCTGAAATTTGACATTTTAGTATATGGTTTAAGAACCTCTGCTTCTAAAATTAGTTATTATTTTAAGCAAAACATGTACTCTTCAATTAGATGAAGACAGTTAAATATATTCATAATGTAATGATTGAGGACATAGTGGAATCCCTTTGTAATATGGGTTTTGAGATAGAGAACTTGAGTTCTAAATTTTCAAAGTTTCTATTATTTTAGTCTAAATGATGAACCCAGAATACCTGAAACTAATATAAAATAATATTGAATGTCAACTGAATATAACTTAAAAAAAGAAAAAAAAACATAGAGAAAACACTCACGCCTACCAACTATGTGATACCAAAATACAAAGTGTAATAAAATAAAAACTATATATTACATGCTACATAGTTTTAAAAACTGAAATGTACCAGGAAGATTTCATGACTATTACAATAAGTAAATGAATCCATTACAGATTTCACGTAGGCACGAGTATTATAAAAGACCCACTGATGTAATGTAAAAGCCACATTAAGATTTCTTACCCTTAACCAAATTGCATAGCTCCATCACTGTGGGAAACCTCCCAATAAAATTTAACTATCACTATGTGTTTCCCAGCCCCTTCTTTTTTTCAGTCACCATGTTCAATACTTCCTAAAGTTAAGGGGAAAAAGAAAGAGTGATGTCGTGAAAATGGCAGTGTGAGGTGTGCCTCTTGAAATCTTCCCTGGAATTTACAACAAGTTGAACAACTATCACTCCACAAAGGACTCCCTGTGCAGCAGACCGGCTAGACTAAGGGGCGTACTACTGCAATAGCCTACAGGTGGACAAATTGCTCGAGCGGTGGAGGAGAGAAGGGAGAAGTGCGGAGACGGGGCCATGCAGGCTCAGGACCCAGACCTAGCTTAGTGCTCCGAGCTCCCTGAGTCCCGGAACTAGTACAGCTACAGAAGAGGAAAGAACTCGTGCTACTAGGGCTCCGCTTATGGCCCACAGGGCTGAGAGGACAGCATATAACACAGCTGAACCCAACGTTAATGGCAGAGACCTCAGAGCAAAGACTGAGGGAAGAAGGATGAAAACAGTGGTAAGCCCTCACTGCAGAGTAAAGAATGGAAGACTCAGACACTGAGACTAGCTGCCCCCTCCCAACCCTCCCAGAGCTCGACCCGCCCCCACCTGCCCAGTGCTAGAAGCAGAACAGTAGCAGTGTCAGATCAAAAGAACAGAATATTTGCAGTTCTGAGAACTGTGGTCTGCAGTCAAGGACTCACAGCCCAAGTACTTCCAGCAAAGAGGAGGGAGCTGTGGAAGCAGGACCCGCTGAGGTGGTTGTCACCACCATTGCTCTGGGCCATCTCTCACAACCCACCGGTGCCACCCCTGTCCCCACCTATCTGGGTGGACCCCTGCAGGAATAAACAGAACTGCTGAAATGCAGGGGCTCTGAATCTGGTGCACGAAGAGCTTTGGAACTTCAGAAGTTCTCCGCATTTCCCCACGGAGGCAGGGCCTTGTGACCCCAGCAAACTGTTCACAGAGGAGACGCCCGCCTTCCAGGGAATCCCACCACTGTGTGAGAAGCCGGAATAGCGCACAGAAAACATAACACTACAGTGTGAGACAGAACAAACGGCTGCAGTCGCACAGAAAATAAAACATTATCCCAAAACCTACTGGAAAGCAAAAGAAAGACCTCTTTCTATCAACCTGTTGCACAACCCACTCCTATAGATGTCTAGGAAGAGAAATAATAAATCATCAATTGCCATGAATAGCCATGGCAACAACACAGCTCAGAAAGAAATTGAAAAGTCTCCAGAAAATAAACTTAAATATATTGAAATATGTGACTTAAATGACAGAGAATTCAAGATTGCAGTTCTGAAAAATCTCAATGAGATGCAAGAAAACACAGACAGGCAGTTTAATGAATTCAGAAACATAATCAAGAACAAAATGAGTATTTTACAAAAGAGATTGAAATTTTAAAAAAGAACCAAATAGAATTTCTGGAGATTAAGAAATCAAAAGAAATGACAAATGAAACAGCCAGTTTAGGTCGTAGAGTTGACCAGATGGAGGAAAGAATCAGTGACATCGAAGCTAGAAATCTGGAAATCACAGGGATGGAAGAAGAAAGAGACTTGAGACTTAAAAGAAATGAAAGAACTCTACAAGAACTTTCTGACTCCATCAGAAAGAGCAATATAAGAATAATGGGCATACCAGAAGGGGAAGAAAGAGAGAAGGGAACAGAGAATATATGCAAACAAATAGTCGATAAGAACTTCCCAAACTTATGGAAAGAACTGGATCCTTAAATCCAAGAAACAAATGGAACACCTAATTATCTCAACCCCAACAGGCCTTCTCCAAGGCACATTATATTGAAGCTGTCAAAAATCAATGACAAAGAAAGAATCCTCAAGGCAGCCAGGGAAAAGAAGATGGTAACCTACAAAGGAAAGCCCATTAGATTATCATCAGATTTCTTTAGCAGAAACTCTACGAGGCAGGAGGGAGTGGAACCAAATATTCAAACTATTGAAAGAGAGAAATGATGAGCCAAGAATAATATATCCAGCAAAAACATCTTTTAGATATGAAGGAGAAATAAAGACCTTTCCAGACATACAGAAGCTGAGAGAATTTTCTAATACACGACCTACACTACAAGAAATGCTGAAGGAGGCTATTCGACCACCATCAACAGGGACAATTTGTGGCAACCAAAACATAAAAGTGGGGAGAGTAAAGGTCTGAACCGGAAAATGGGAATGGAGAAAGTAAGCATGCTGAAGAAAATGGAATACTCTAAATATCAAACTTTCTTTTACATAAACTTAATGGTAACCACTCAAAAAAAATCCAGAACTGAAATACATAATGTAATAAAAGAAGAAACAGAGGGAAAAATCATAGAATACCACCACATAGAAATAAGAGACAACAACGAAAAGGCAAAGAAACAATGGAGACACAGTCTTACCAGAAAAGAAAAGATAGAATGATAGGAAATCCTCACATATCAATAATCACCCCAAATGTAAATGGATTGAACTCACCAATAGAAAGGCACAGAGTAGCTGATTGGATCAAAAAACTAAACCCAACCATATGCTGCCTCCAAGAGGCACATCTCAGCTACAAGGACAAACATAGACTCAACGTGAAAGGATGGAAATTGACACTCCAAGCAAATGGTATCCAGAGAAAGTCAGGTGTAACCATACTGATTGATATCAGATGAAACAGACTTCAGGATAAAAAAGGTAACAAGAGACAAAGATGGACATTTCATAGTGATGAAGGGGACTATACAACAAGAAGACATAACAGTCATCAATATTTCTGCCCCCAATCAGGGAGCACCAAGATATACCAAGAAACTACTAACAGAACTAAAGGGAGAAATTGACCAAAACACAATTATACTAGGGGACTTAAATACATCATTGACAGCTATGGATAGATCATTCAAACAAAATAAATAAATAAATAGCAGCCCTAAATGACACATTAGATGAACTAGACATAATTGACATTTATAGAGCACTTCATCCTAAAACATCAGACTAAACATTCTTTTCGAGTGTACATGGAACATTCTCAAGGATAGATCATCTATTGGGACATAAAACTAGCCTCAGCAAATTTAAGAAGATTGAAATCATACCAAACATATTCTCTGATCACAAGGCTTTGAAATTGGATATCAACTGCAAAAAGAAAGCAGGAAAAACCACAAATACATAGAGATTAAACAACATACTTTTAAAGAACGACCTGGTCAAAGAAGAAATAAGAGGATAGATCAAAAGATACACAGAAGAGTGACATCATAGGAATGGCAGCAGCGAAGAGTGACATCATAGGAATGGCAGCACTCTTCTATGTATCTTTTGATCTATCCTCTTATTTCTTCTTTGACCAGGTCAATGGACTCTGCTCATCACACAGAAAAGGTAAGAGATTCGTTCGAGGATTACTTGAAGGTGGGCAAATTGGGCGAGCAGGGGAAGACAGAAGGGGGCGGAGTGGCGACCTCAGCCCGCATCTGCGGCTGTGGAGACACAGAGGATCCCAGGACAGAACAGAGACCACAAGAGCCAAGACATAGGCTCTTTCCCTGCATCCCACAGCTGATCTCTCCTGCCAAGAGAGCAGCATATCCAGCATTTGAGGCAGTCACCTCAGCTGAGACCTCCAGCTGGGCCCTAGGTCGGACAAAGGACATGATCAACACACCTGGGCCCCTCCGCCCACTCTCCCAATCCTACCCCTGCCTTTCCAGAGACTCACGCTGGCCCCTGAGCTGAAGAGCAGTGTCAGTTTACAGAGGAGTCAGAGCACTCAGGATCTGGGAGGACCCGGTTTGCAGCTCTGACTCAGGGAAGAGGCTGGGAAGAGGGTGACGCTACTGGGTTGGGAGAGAGAAGACTCCTCCATCTCCAGCTCTCACCTTTTCTGGCCTGCCTAGGGCAGGGCAATTACAACTGCGGAGGCACTCCCAGGGATCAGCAGTAGGCGGCAGACGCAGCTCTGGGCTTTCATCAACTCAGAAATCTCCTGCCCTCCACACACACATAGGGAAGAAGTACCCTAAGACTCAGGAGACCTGGGCACAGGGCTGGCTGTGTTACTCTCAGTGCGCATATGTGCAGGCAAGAGAGGAAAATGCACTGACTTTGTAAAAACTGACATCCAGAATTTATGGCACCACACATCTAAAACTGCCGTCCCAGGGTCACTCTGGGCACCAGGTGAGCGTCTCTGCCTGCCCAAGACGCAGAGGACTCTTTGGTACAGGAGAGGACAACCTGGAGATTACTTGGTAGGCTTAAGCAAAGACTGACGCTGCTTTTTTTGTTTTGTTTTGTTTGTGTATTTTTGATATTTTTGCCGGTGTTGAGTGTGGGTTATCAGTTGTTTTTACATGGGTGTATTTGTTTTTTCTTTGCTGTTGGTGTTGCTGTTGTGCTGGGTGATTTGCTTTGTTCTGAAATTGCTCTATACCAGGGCCCAGCTCAAGAGGCACAAGATTCAAAACACCCTGAGGCCGACTCCAGACCAAGTTAGAGTATTATCGGGTTTGACCTACAAGTGACACACCCAGAAGGAATTCTCTACAGGCACAAGAGCCCATAGGGGCCAAGCCTCATGTGAGCAGTCAACCCTCACTCAGCAGAACTACCACTGTGGGCAGAGCCAAGATTCACAACTAGGCAGCCTAGGAGTCAATCCCACCTACTGACCAGCCGAAAGCAATTAAAGATCAACTTTAACAGGACAATATACACAAAACGAGAGTCACCTTTGGTGCACACGCAGAGGAGAAGAAGGAAGTCATGCAAGTCAAATATAAAGGACGCATACTACGTAAGATAACCAATAAAAACAAAGACCCATAAGGGACCTACCTAATACATCAAAGCAAACACAGAGAGTCAGCCAGAATGGGGAAACAAGAAACATGTCCCAAATAAAAGAACAGAAGAAACCTCCAGAATTGGAACCAAATGAAATACAGGTAACCAACCTGTCAGAGACAGAGTTCAGAACACTGATGATAAGAATACTGAAGGGGTTTAGTGACGACATAAAGAAGGATGGAGAAATCATAATGAACAACCAGTTAGAACTAAGGAATACAATAACTGAAATAAAGAACCCATTTGAAGGAATTACAGCAGGCTAGATGAAGCAGAGGATCGAATCAGCGACATGAAGACAAGTCAGCAGAGATCACCCACATGGAACAACAAAAAGAAAAAAGAGTAAAAAACAACGAAAATGGCTTAAGAGTCCTCTGGGATAACATCAAGCGCAACAACATGCGCATCACAGGAATACCAGAAGGTGAAGAAAGGAAGCAAGGGATCGAGAACATATTTGAAGTTATAATGTCTGAAAACTTCCCTAACCTGGTGAAGGAAACCGACGTATAACTCCAGGAAGTGCAGAGAGTTCCAACCAGGATAAACCCAAACAGGCCCACACCAAGACACATTACAGTTAACACGGTAAAGATTAAAGACAAAGACAGAATCCTAAAAGCAGCAAGAGAAAGATAGCAAGTTAAATACAAGGGAACTCCTGTAAGACTATCAAATGACTTTTCTACAGAAACATTGCAGGCCAGGAGGGAGGGGCAGGAGGTACTCAAAATGATGAAAAACAAGGGCCTACAACCTAGATTGCTTTATCCAGCAAGGCTATCATTTAAAATTGAAGGAGAGATAAAGAGCTTCCCAGAAAAGAATAAGCTAAAGGAATTTATTACCACTAAGGCAGCATCGCAGGAAATATTAAAAGGGCTTCTGTAAACAGAAGAAAGATGAAAACAATCTAACGACAAATTTAAAAATGGCAATAACTATGTACCTATCAATAATCACTTTAAATGCAAACGGATTATATGCTCCAATCAAGAGACATAGGGTGGCTGAGTGGATAAGAAAGCAAGACCCTTGTATATGCTGTATACAAGAGACTCACCTCAGATCAAAAGACACACACAGGCTGAAAGTGACGGCTTGGAGTAAGATATTTCATGCAAACAGAAATGAGAAAAAAGCTGGAGTTGCAATACTTATATCTGACAAAATAGACTTTAAACTGAAGAATATATTAAAAGACAAAGATGGGCACTATACATAATAAAGGAATTGGTCCGACAAGAGTACATAACCCTAGTAAACATCTATGCACCCAACATAGGAGCACCTAAATATATAAAACAGATATTTACTGACATAATGACAGAACTCAACAGTAATATTATCATAGTAGGGGACTTCAACACACCTCTGACAAGGGACAGGTATTCCAGACAGAAAATCAATATGGAAACAATGGCCTTAAATGACACATTGGACCATTTGTATTTAATCAACATTTTCAGAGAATTTCACCCCAAAGCTGCAGAATACACGTTCTTCTCAAGCGCACACGGGACATTTTCCAAGATACACCACGTGTTAGGCCAGAAAACAAGTCTTGATTAATGTAAGAAAATTGAAATCATACCAATTGTCTTCTCTGACCACAGTGCTATAAAATCAGAAATCAACTACAGGAAAAAAACTGGAAGACACACAAATTCATGGAGCCTGAATAACATGTTACTAAATAATGAATGGATCAACAATGAGATCAAGGAAGAAATCAAAACATGTCTCGAGACAAATGAAAATCAAAACATGACAAACCAAATCTATGGGATGCAGCGAAAACAGTCCTAGGAGGGAAATTCACAGCATTGCAGGCCTACCTAAAGAAACAAAAAAACATCACTAATCAACAGTTTATTTTCACACTTAAGGGATGATCAGGACAAAGAACAGCAAAATAACTGCAAAGGGAGTACAAAGAGGGACATAATAAAGGTCAGAGCGGAAATAAATGAAATAGAAACCAGAAAAACAATAAAAAACATCAATGAATCCAAGAGTTGTTTTTTAGACAAAATAAACAAAGTCAACAAACCTTTAGCCAGACTTATCAAAAAGAGAGAGAGAGAGGACCCAAATTAATAAAATCAGAAATGAAAGAGGAGAAGTGACAACAGACACCACAGAAATACAAAAATATTTAAGAAATTACTATCAGCATCTATATGCCAACAAATTAGACAATCTGGAAGAAATGGAAAATTTTTTAGAAGCATACATCCTTCCAAGGCTAACTCAAGAAGAAACGGAAAACCTGAATAGACTGATTACCACCAGGGAAGTTGAATCAGTAATCAACAAGTTCCCAACAAACAAAAGTGCTGGACCAGATGGCTTTATAGGTGAATTTTACAAAACATTCAAAAAAGAATTATCACCTATTCTCCTCAAGCTATTCCAAAAAATTCAGAAGGAGGGAAGGCTCCCAAAACCTTTTTACGAGGCCACTATCACTCTGATCCCCAAATCAGACAAAGACACTACAAAAAACAAACAAACAAACAAAAAACTATAGGCCTGTATCTCTAAAGAACATAGATGCAAAAACCCTCAACAAAATATTACTGAACACAATTATGCAATACATTAAAAAAATCATACACTATGATCAAGGGGGATTCATTCCTGGTATGCAAGGGTGGTTCAACATCCGCAAATCAATTAACGTGATACACCACATTAACAAAATAAAAAATAAAAATCATATGATCATATCAATTAGATGCAGAAAAAGCATTGGACAAAATCCAGCAGCCATTTATGATAAAAACTATTAAGAAAATGGGAATAGAGAGACCATATCTCAACATAATAGAGACCATATATGATAAACCCACAGCTAACATCACACTCAACGGGGAAAAGCTAAAATATTCCCCTTAAGATCAGGAGCAAGGCAAGGTTTCCCACTTTCTCCACTTCTATTCAACATAGTGCTGGAACTTCTAGCCACAGCAATCAGACGAGAAAAATAAATAAAAGGCATCCAAATTGGTAAGGAGGAAGTAAAATTGTTATTATATGCAGATGACATGATACTATATAGAGAGAACCCTAAAGACTCCACCAAAAAACCATTAGAACTGATAAATGTATTTAGTAAAGTAGCAGGATACAAAATTAATATTCAGAAATCAGTTGCATGTGTATATACCAATAATAAAATATCAGGAGAAATTAAGAAAAGAATCCCATTTACAATTGCTTCAAAGACTATAAAATACCTGGGAATAAATTTAATGAAAGAAGTAAAACATCTATACTCAGAAAATTATAAGACACTGAAGAAAGAAATTAAAGAGGATACAAATAGATGGAAGCACATAATATGCTCATGGATAAGAAGAATTAATAGAGTGAAAATGTCCATACTGCCTAAGGCAACATACGAATTCAACGCAATTTCTATCATATTACCAAGGATGGTTTTCACAGGAATAGAACGTATAATCCTGAAATTTATATGGAACCATAAAAGATCCTGGTTGGCCTCGGCAATCTTGAGAAATAGGAATAAAGTGGGAGGTATAACGATACCTGACATCAAATTATACTACAAGGCTACAGTAATCAAAACACCACGATACTGGTATAAAAACAGATACATTGATCAATGGAACACAATAGAGAGCCCAGCAATAAATCCATGCCTATATTGTCATTCAATCTATGACAATGGAAGCAAGAATTTATGGTGGGGTAAAGACAGTCTATTCAATAAATGGTGTTGGCGAAACCTGGACAGACACATGCAAAAGAATGAAGCTGGACCACTTCCTTACACGATATACAAGAATAAATTCAAAATGCATTAAAGACATAAGTGTAAGATCTGAAACCATAAAATTTCTAGAAGAAAATATAGGAAGAAACTTTACAGACATTACCTGGAGTAAGATTTTTACTGATACATCCTCTCAGCCAAGAGAAGTAAGAGAAAAAATAATCATGTGGGATCACATCAAACTAAAAAGTTTTTTCACAGCAAAGGAAACCATCAATAAAACAAAAAGGGATCCTACTGAATGGGAAAAGATATTTGCCAATGATATATCTGATAAGGGATTAATATCACAAATCTATAAAAAACTTACTCAACTCAACTCCAAAAAAACAAACAACCCAATTAAAAAATGGGCAGAGGACTTGAGGAGACATTTTTCTAAAAAGGACATACAGAAGGCAAGAAGACATATGAAGAAATGCTCAACCTCACTAACCATCAGAGAAATGCAAATGAAAACCACAATGAGATACCACCTCACCCCAGTCAAAATGGCTATCATCAATAAATCAACAAACAACAAATGTGGGCGGGGATGTGGAGAAAAGGGAACGCTAGTGCACTGTTGGTGGGATTGCAGATTAGTGCAGCCACTATGGAAAACAGTATGGAGGTATCTCAGGAATCTGAAGATAGAACTACCCTATGATCCAGTAATCCCACTCCTAGGCATCTACCCGGAGAAATCCAAAGCTCCAATTCAAAAATCTGTATGCACTCCTATGTTTATTGCAGCACTTTACACAATAGCCAAGATACAGAAACAACCGAAATGCCCATCGGTCGATGACTGGATTAAGAAGCTGTGGTACATTTATACAATGGAGTACTACGCAGCCATAAAGAAAAAAGAAATCTTATCATTTGCAACAACATGGATGGATCTAGAGAACATTATGTTAAGTGAAATAAGTCAGAAAGAGAAAGACAAGTACCTTATGATCTCACTTATATGCGGAATCTAAAGAAAAGAATATGTGTATGAACTAATCAGAAACAGTTTTGGGGACACAAAAAACCGAGAGTTGTTAGATGGGCAGGGGGGAGGGGGTTGGGGATGGGGGGAAGGGTGAAGGGATTGGGGGGCGGCTGGTGAACACAGGATGGCCTCAGGGTTTTTTGAGAATTACTTTGGGGAACTTATTCAATAGTGTTTGGGGATTTTGTTGGGTGTCCGATGGACATGTGTCCTGTTTGGGAGACCACCTCAGGGATGCTGTGGATGCCTGGTCATGGCATTGTACACCAGAGACTGGACATTAATGAATGCCAACTATAATTTTATGTGTATAATGTGATGGCTCGGTGTGAGGTCAGGGTGGTGGTGGATGGGGGGAGGGGGGTTCACGGTGTGAGGGATGTAAAAATAAAATAAAATAAAATAAAACTATAAAAAAATAAAAAAAAATAAAACAAAAAGGGATCCTACTGAATGGAGAAGATATTTCCCAATGATATATCTGATAAGGGGTTAATATCCCATATTTATAAAATATCTCAGTCAACTCAACTCCAAAATAACAAACAACCCAATTAAAAAATGTGCAGAGGACATGGAGAGTAATTTTTTTAAAAAGGACATACAGATGGGAAACAGACATATGAAAAAATGCTCAACTTCACTAATCATTAGAGAAATGCAAATAAAAACCGCAATGAGATACAACCTCACCCAAGTCAAAATGGCTTTCATCAACAAATCAACAAACAACAAGTGCTGGCCTGGATGTGGAGAAAAGGGAACGCTTATGCACTGTTGGTGGGATTGCAGATTGGTGCAGCCACTATGGAAAACAGTATGGAGGTATCTCAAAAATCTGAGAATGGAACTACCCTATGACCCAGCAATTCCACTCCTAGGTATCTATCAGGAGAAATCCAAAACTCTAATTCAAAAAAATATATACACCCCTATCTTTATTGCAGCACTATACACAATAGCCAAAACATGGAAACAACCGAAATGCCCATTGGTAAACGATTGGATTAAGAAACCGTTACAGTTATACAATGGAGTATTTCACAGCCACGAAGAAGAATGAAATCTTACCATGCAACAATATGGATGGACGTAGAGAACATTATATTAAGTGAAATAAGTCAGACAGAGAAAGACAAATACCATATGATCTCATATGGGGAATCTAAAGAAAATAATAAATGAATGAACTAATCAGAAACAGTCTCAAAGACACAGAGGAAAAACTGAGGGTTGCTAGATGAGGGGGTGGGGATAAGGGGGAAAGTGAGGGGATCAGAATGAACAGTTGGTAACCACAAGAGTGCCACGGGGATACGAGAGTCAATTTGGGGAATGTAATCAATAATTTCGTAAAGATTTTGTAGGGTATCCAATGGATACTTCTCTCATTAGGCAGACCACCTCAGGGATGATGTAGATGGCTGATCACTGCACTGTACACCTGAAGCTGAATAATGAATGTCAAGTACAATTTACATGTACATATAATACATATACATATTTTATATAAAATATATATATATATACATACTATATATATATCTTATATAAATATATATATTACATATATATTACATATAGTTACAAGAAGCGGAGTACAGCATTAGGAATAGAGACAGTGGAAATGTAATGGCTGTGTGAGATGTCAGAGAGGCAGTGGAGGGGGGAGGGGGTTATGACTGTGTGAGGGATATAAATGATACATGTCTAGCTATTACATTGTTTTGTGCACCGGAAACGAATAAAAGAATGTGAAAAACAGAAAAAAACAGTAAACTGGAAAGGGAACAATGAAAAGCTTCAAAAAAAATAAAAAAACAAAAACTATCTTACAGAAGAAAAAAAAGATACATAGAAACAAAGGAAAATGAAAATACATCCTACCAAAATTTTGGGGATGCAGCGAAAGCAGTTTTAAGAGGGAAATTTATATCATTACAGGCCTATCTCAAGAAATAAGAAAAATCCCAAATAGATAACCTCATCTTTACATCTTATGGAGCTAGAAAAAGAAGAACAAATGAAACTGAATGTCAGCAGCAGAAAGAAAACAATAAAAATCAGAGCAGAACTAAATGAAACAGAGAACAAAAAGAGAATAGAAAAAATTAATGTGACAAAGAGCTGGTTCTTTGAAAAGATTAATACAATTGACAAATCCTTGGTAGACTCAGTAAGATAAAAAAAGACTAATAAAATCAGAAATGAGAAGGGAAGTTATCACGGACGCCACCGAAACACAAAGCATCATCCAGGAATACTATGAGGGACTACATGCCACCAAATTCAATAACCTAGAAGAAATGGACAGGTCCTTGGAAACATATAGCCTTCCTAGGCTGAATCATAAAGAACTGGAAAATCTAAATAGATCGATCACCACTAAGGAAATTGAATCAGTCATCCAAAACCTTCCCAGAAGCAAAAGTCCAGGACCAGATGGCTTCACTAGTGAATTCCACCAAATCTACAAAGAGGATATAATACCTGTCCTACTCAAACTCTTCCAAAAAATTGAAGAAGAGACAATACTCCCTAAATCATTTTATGAGGCCAACATTACCGATACCAAAACCTGGTAAGGATAACACAAAAAAAGAAAACTACAGACTATTATCTCTGATGAATGCAGATGCAAAAATCCTAAGAAAAATGCTAACAAATCGAATGCAACAATATGCTAAAAAGATTATTCATCATGACCAAGCAGATTCATCCCAGGTGCACAAGGATGGCTCAACATTCAGAAATCCATCAATGTGATTCATCCCATAAACAAAATAAAGGACAAAAATCATATGATTATATCAATTGATGCAGAAAAAGCATTTGACAAGATACAACATCCATTTATGATTGGATCACTTAATAAAATAGGTATAGAAGTAAAATACTTGAACATAATAAAGGGCATATATGACAAACCCTCAGCTAATCTCATAATTCATGATGAAAAACTGAAGCCCTTTTCTCTACGTTCAGGAACACCGCAGGGCTGTCCCCTATCACCTCTGCTTTTAAGCATAGTGTTGGAAGTCCTCGCCAGAGCAATCAGGCAAGACAAATAAGTAAAAGGCATCCAAATTGGGAATGAAGAAATTAAATTGTCACTCTTTGCAGATGACATGATGCTATATATAGAAAACCCTAAAACTCCACCAAAAAGCCATTGAAAACAATCGACAAATACAGTAAAGTTGCCGGCTACAAAATCAATGTACAAAAGTCCATTGTATTCCTATATACTAACAATGAAATCTCAGAAAAAGAAAGCAAAAGAACAATTCCTTTTGCAATTGCAAGAAAAAGTATAAAACACCTAGGATTAAACTTAACCAAGGATGTGAAGGATTTATACGCTGAAAACTATAAGACATTTTTAAAAGAAATTGAAGAAGACACAAAGAAATGGATAGACATTCCATGCTCATGGATTGGAACAAGCTACATAGTTAAAATGCCCGTATTACCAAAACAATATACAGATTTAATGCAATCTCCATCAAAATCCCAATAGCACATTTTAAAAAATAGAACAAAAAAATCATCAGATTTGTATCGAACCACAAAAGACATCAACAGCCAAAGGAATCCTAAGCAAAAAAAACAATGCTGGAGGTATCAAACTCCCTGACTTTAGCTTGTACTAAAGGGCAATAATAATCAAAACAACATGGTATTGGCAGAAAAACAGACACATAGACCAATGGAATAGAATTGAGATCCCAGAAATAAACCCACATAAATATGGACAGACAATTTTTGACAAAGAAGCAAAAAGCATACAATGGAGAAAAGACAGCTCCTTCGATAAATGGTGCTGGTAGAATTGGAAAACCACATGCAAAAGAATGAAACAGGGCTGAAATCTGTCACCGTGTACCAAAATTAATTCAAAATGGATCAAAGACTTAAGCATAAAACCTGAAATAATAAACTGCATAGAAGAAAACATAGTTACTAAACTTATGGACCTTGGGTTCAAAGAGCATTTTATGAATTTTATGACTCCAAAGGCAATGGAAGTAAATGCTAAAATAAATGAATGGGACTATACGAAACTTAAAAGCTTCTGCACAGCAAAAGAAACCATCGATAAAATAAAGAGACAACCAACTGAATGGGTGAAAAAGTTTGCAAACAGTGCCTCCGATAAGGGGCTAATATCCAAAATATACAAGGAACTCATGCAACTCAACACACAAAAAAACAAACAACCCAATTGAAAAATGGGCAGAGGACCTGAAGAGACATTTCTCCAAAGAGGACTTACAAATGGCAAATAGACATATGAAAAAATGCTCCACATCACTAATCATCAGAGAAATGCAAATAAAAACCACAATGAGCTATCACCTCACCCCATTCAGAATGGCTATCATCAACAAGACAAATAGTAACAAGTGTTGGAGAGGCTGTGGAGAAAATGGAACCCTCATACACTGTTGGGGGGAATGCTGGCTGGTGCAGCCGCTATGGAAGGCAGTGTGGAGGTTCCTCAAGAAATTACAAATAGAATTACCACATGACCCAGCAATCTCTCTCCTGGGTATCTACTCAAATAATCTGAAAACTTTGAATCATAAAGACAAGTGTGCTCCAATGTTCGTTGCAGCTTTACTTACGGTGGGTAAGACAACGGAAACAACCAAAACGTCCTTCGATAGATGAATGGATAAAGAAGTTGTGGTACATATAAATAATGGAATAGTATTCGGTGGTAAGTAAAGATGAAATAGGACTATTGCTAAATGGGGTCTAATGGGGTGATGGAAAGAGAACTGGCTGGCTGGTGACCACACAATGTGAGATATAGATAATATATTACAGAATTGTACACCTGAAATCCATGTCACTTTATTAACAATTGCACCCCAATAAACTTTAATTTAAAGGAAAAAAACCCTCAAGTGGTGATATATTATAAAATGGTTCACAGTGACACATTTTCCATTACAAACATAAAACAATGGTAGGGGGAACACTATTAAATTTTACAAGTGCTACACAAAACTAAATTCAGAGTAAAAAAGTTAATTTCACACAGGAGCCTTTTACCTTGGTACCAACATCCAAGAGTCCATCGTCTGATATAGCCCGTGAATCATTCCTGCCAGGTTTCCAGGAAAGACTTTAGGGTAAAAATACACAACAAAAACAGTGAGTGCATTCCTTTACAAAAACAACAAACACAAAGGGAGCAAAATTCAGCTATCTGCATAGGAAATGAAGTTTCTTGATATGATTAAAATTTAGACGATGTTCTAGAAAAGCTATCAGTTATCTATTGCTGCCTCCACCACTCCCAACTCGTGCAATATTTAATGAAGAGACACTCTAAGTTTCCATAACAAAGAATGACAGCAAACATGTTGGCAACACCTGAGAGTACCTTGTTTTCACCAAAAGTCCTGAAGGCTGAATTGAAAACGCAATTAATAGCTGACAATAGGAACCTGAACTGGGACAAAAGCAATGACCTAAATCAAGGTAGAACGATACACTAACCCTTCTCCATGGTCTGTCCCTGGTTCAAAGATTAATCTGTGTGGGTCAAAAACGGCAGTCTTGCTTCTTTAACATAGAAAGCAGTTACTAAACTTACCCCATTCCTTGTTTTCACTCAAAAACACTACAGTGAGGTCCCTGAAATGCATGAAATGTTTGCAGCTTACATGTACAAAAGTCAAAGAACAAATATGTACGTTGTTAGCCTCCCCACTCCCAGATCACTTGTCCGCACAGCTTCCTGGCAATCTCCAAACTTGAAAACTTCAGCCTACGAAGGCATAGACTCCTGAAACAAGGTTGGGCTCAAATGACCCACAGTAGGAGTTCTCTATTTCGCTGTTCCTGGAAAACAAGCTAAATGGAGCCTCAGTCATCCACTCCCAACACAGGCATGTTACCACCTACCCAACTCCATTACTGTTTTCACAATCAGTCCTCCCTCTGCCCAACCCTCCATCTCCATGGGAAGGACATCAGCGCGTTGGGCAAAGAGGTGGAGGTGACGAGACACCTGCTGTGGGCCATAGATCTATGTAGTTCAGCAATCTCCAGTGCCTTTGGACTCAAGGGGACCCCCTCTGTAATTCCGGGTGCAGGTGGAAGATACCACATTCCTACTTGCTATAAAGAGAGTGTTTCCAAAGGCTCAAAGGTTTAATATGTTTTCACACAAACCTTAAATTTTGCTGGTTCCTCCAATTTAACAAGCAAAACAGCAGCAACCTGTTCAGGCAGGACGCCCTTGAGACCCTTATTTTAATCTGCTTTTTTAGACAACTACCAACATCCTGTGTCCTTCCTTCCTGTAATTTCTCTTTACCTTGTCATACCCTACCATTCTGATCTCTTTTCCCTCATCTGATGTCTAATCTCTGCTCTAAGAGCCTTATTCCTATCCCAACCTGTGTTGTTCCTCTTGAAACGTGGATTCCCCTGCTAATTCCATTCTTAGCCTCTTCCATTGCATTCACTAGACCTTTCCATAATTAAAACACTCACCCAAAGGATGATAAAGAAGGAAGTGTACTGGGCTTAGAAACCTATACTAATCTCATTTCATCACTCACTGTAGTCAAATAAGTCACTTTAATCTCTTGGAGTTCAAACTCCTCATGTGATCAACCACTTGACCAAAACATTAATGGCAGCATGAAGTACTAGGGGTGTTTGCAATAATTAATTGATAACATTCCTTCAACACCTGGAATTCTATGTATTTTTGGTTCTGTCTAGAAAAATGGAGAATACTTAGCTGGCAGAAGTGGAAAAAAATAACAGCAACAAAAAAACCCCAAGAAAAGCAGAGAAAAAGGTAAAAAATCAAGAAAAGTCATGGAAGAAGGAAGAAAGACTAGAAAAAAAGAAAAAACTTCCTAGAATGAGGGAAGCGTACTAGCTTAAATGGAAACACAGTAATGGGAGTCAGTAAGTAGAAAAATCAATGAAAAATATCCTCTCAATTTGTGCTGAATTAACACAACAGTGTATACATAGATGATCTTCACTTACAGAACAACGATTCGTCCCAAGAAGGGTACATCGCATTATACCTGAAAACATTTATCTGATTAGGTCTTGCTTATGTACAACCTGTGGTTCTGTGGCCACAGCGAACTGACATCTGCCCTCAACACTGATGGTGAAAACAAGGTTCTCGTGACTGCTGCAATTGTCAAGTACATTAAGACAGAGCTTGGGCTAACTAGGCTTGATAGGAAACTTCTAAATCACCACTAAGGCATCACTAAACGGGACTCTCTGAGGCCACCTGACTTGTACCTGAATCTTGAATCCAGTCCTGTCCAGGCACTTCTCAGTATAGGCTGAGGGACAAGAGAACGGACTTGGGAAACCAAGCAGGCTGAAGGTCACATCACATGTCAGCCACTTGGTAACTATGGAATCAGGGTTAAATTAATCCACCTCCTGGAACCATACTCCTCTAATGAATAAAAACGGCCGAACAGCACAGCTACTTTGCAAATCTACTGTGCCGACGACCTGGGATAACCAATGTTAGGCACATAGTATAGGGTCTAGCCCAGAGCAGAACACTCATTAAAGCTTACTGGCTTCTCTCCGCAGTCTCTTAGTTAACATGCAATTTTAGAAATCCATAAAATCCTACCTGCTTGCATGGTCGCATTGAGAACACTCATCCACTGTTAAAAGAAAAAAATTCAAATACATTGTAAATACACAATAGAAAAACACAGAACTTTGAAAGCAGCAGACTGAAGTGATGAAAAAATATTTCTTTGGGAACATCCCTGAAGACTATAGTAGAGTGAATGTTACTGATACAACTGGTGGGCAATTAATACATGAAGAACTTTTACTTCCTCTCCTATATATATATGTGTGTATATATATTTATATTTATATATTCATACATATATACGTACACATATGTATGTACATGCATGTACTTATGCATGTTTGTATGTATTATACATTTATATCTAATGAGAGAAAAATAAACGGGATGTGCAATCATTTGATAGCTACAAGTCAAGTGCTACTTACAATGATTGTAATCCTTACCAAACCCATCGGAGTGAACGAAAATGGTATCAGTAGTAAAATCAGTATCATAAACTAACACGGTCCAATTTAAATAGCATGATTTTTCTGCACTTCTGTCATGAAGAGCAGTTAGAAGAGAGTCCACTTGTTTTGCTCTGACACAGTACCGCTGTGCCGCTCTTCAGTCAAGGGTGTTCAGTTTAGGATGAAACACCCTGTCATTAGCAGCTTAGTCAAAGGCAGTCTACTTTGCAGCACGGCAAAACACAGGAAACAGACTCTTTCTGGCCCTCTCTCCAGTGCAGGGTAAGTATGAAAGACTTTGCGATTCCAGTTTTATCAAGTCTAACCCCTGAGACTGTTTCCCTCCATTGCTGGAGAATCTATCCGGCTCACCTCATAGAGCAGGAAGGTCCAAAGAGTTATTGCTGTACAGCAGCGTGTGATGCCATTTTTCTCATCCCTCCCCATAGTGGCAAATGTGTATAGAAATCATGGTTTTTTACCTTGTAAGTCATATGTCATCAAATCCTAAGCCGATGTATAACAGCAAACAAACAAACACCCCCCCCCAAAAGACAAAGAGGTTATCTTGAATAACTACCTTCAATGACCCTGGAGTTTTAAGTTTTTAAACAGTCAAAAAGATGGCCACTGTATGATTCCAACTATATGATATTCAGAAAAAAACAAAACTATGAAGCAGTAGAAAGACGTGTGGCTTCCGGAGGTTAGGGAGAAGGGAGGGCTGAGGAAACGCCACAGAGGGTATCTAGTAGTGAATCTATTCTGTGTGAGACTGGAAGGGGGGAGACCTGTCATTATACGTTTGTCAAACCCCACAGATTGTACAACAGCAAGAGTGAGCTCTAACGTAAAGTGTGGGCTGTGAGTGGTCATGCTGAGTCAGTGCAGTTCATGGGTCGTCGTGAATGTACCACCCGCGGGCAGGGTGTCAACAGTGAGGGAGGCTCTGTGTGGACGGGGACATGGGTTTTGAGGGAACTTTCTCTACTCTCCACTCAATTTTGCCCTGAACCTAAACCTGCTCTAAAAACGAAGGCTTACTAATTAAAAAAAAAAAAAAGTTTTCCACTGAACCTGCTATTACCAGATATGAACACATTAATGCTATTTTCAAAATACAGTCACCTTGAAAATGAATATAAAGATCCAGTATCAGAATATGATTATTCACCCAACCGAATGAAGCATATGAAAAGCCATAAACAAAGCAAGTGATTTTTGGAATACTTACACAAGAAAATCACTGATAAACGTGACTGAACATCTCGCTTTAGCATGCTGAATAGGGATGCCAAGTGAATCAAAATGGAATCGTCCCTGTACTTACAGGACAACTTTGATTCTCATTGTAAATCAAAAATCATTGTGCTGATTTTATTCAAAAGCTATATTGAAACATTAATCACACAAAAAGATTGTAATTGCCATGGTTATTGCCATAGTAATGTATGTACAATACCTTTGAAATACTCACGAAAAGGCAAAAAAGTAACCAGCACTGCAATTTTTAATGGATGATACAACCAAAACCAGTACCAAGGCACGTCACCATATTACTTGCTATTAAAATAAAATTTTAAGCTACACCAAAAATTAAGTCATGCCTATAACTGCTGTGCAGAAAAGATTTCATACAGCAGGCCTGACTGCTATCCTTTGAAAGTCCTGCTTGGATGGCTGGCCCTTGGCTGGTATCTGGAAACCTGCATATGGGGAGGGTTCCCACCATTCCCTAACTAAGTGTGGCTCACCGTGCCTGAACTGCTTGTACAAACAAGGTGGTTCATGCTGGACACTCGCTTTCCTTCTGGGAATCAGGAATGTTAGCACCTGCTAGGGGGACGCTGCCTATGTGACTGACGTGCCATGAAAGCACTCCATGAAGGCACTGAGTCTAATGAGACTCCGGTACCACTAGACAGCATTTCACATGTGGTGCCAGAATTTAACAGTGGGGAATTAAGCACATCCTGCTAACTCCGCAGGACATGCGTCTTAGAAACTTGCGCCTGGTTCCCTCCTGTCAGACACTGTCACATACACCTTTTCTATTTGCTGATTTTGCTCTCACTGTAATAAATCACAGGCATTAGTACAGCTATAGGCTGAGTCTTGTAAAGTGCTCTAGTGAATAACCAAACCTAGGGGTGGTGTTAAGAATCTCTAATAAATGGCATTATATGAAATTTTCATTCTTTGGGTTGATGCTTTCTACATGATTAAGGTCAGAAGGTGATTTTGCAGATTACCTATCATTAAATTTGTTTTTTTTTATTCTTCTTTTGCAGATTCCTGTAGAGCTAGATATATTTGAATAAAGGCATAAAGAGGATAAATGAAATGATGTCAGAAAATACTGTAAAACAAGCAACCATCCTATTTTAATCAGAATAAAAAATAAAACATCCTAATGACAACATGTTCTATCAGTTCCTATATAGCAAATGAAGAGATCACACTGTCAATTTTCTACAACTAGGTAGGGTTTATGTCCTTTTTATAAGAGTTATGAATCAATCAAGTAACTGGGATAATTACAGAAAAACATATAACTATCACTTGTAGTATAATAATGTACACTGATTATAGAGTTCCTTTGCTTTCTAAACTTCTTTATTGCTTATAAAACTAAAAACATAGCTCTAGTATGAAAAAGCAGTGGTTAACAGAATATGTGAAAAGGAAACAAAAAATTATATCCATGTAGGATGAGTTACCCATGGATATACCAAGAAACTCAACATTCAGAGGAAAAAAACGTGTCTTCCCTATTGACCTGCTGTTCTTCTCTCTCCATCTGATAATGTCCTAGTCACTCTTCTCATGTCCCATTGAAATGCTAGTGCACATTCTGGAAACCTAGGAATCATCTTAGTTTTCTCACTCCCCACTAACTTTTTACATTCAATCATCACTAAATTGTATTAACCATAACACTCTCCAGGCTCTGCTTTATTTTTCCACAGCCACTGTCCTAGTCAAACAGGGGCTCTTAGCAGATGGCTTTCACAGGGGGAAGAAATGAAACACCACCGACTCTTATTGTTGCTTCCTAAATGAATAGGATTTATTTTCAGCAAAACAAATGAGAAAGACATTAGCCAGCAAAGACCAACATGTTAAATTGAATAAATTAACCTTCCTGACTTTTTTTTCTTTCAAAATGGATGGGTGAAAAATATCACAATGGACTGATACTAGTCCAAGGAAGTAAAAGCTTCCTTTGTCTGCCACTTATTTTCATGTGCTTTTCTTCAATCTATCCTCTATGTGAGGGACCAGCAAACTCCAACCTGCCATCAATTTTTGTAAATAAAGCTTTACTGTAGCACAGTCTTGCCTATTCAGTTGGCCCACGACTGCTTTCACACCATGATGGCAGATTTGAGTAGGTGTGACAGAGACCACATGGCCTAAAATCAGGCCCTTTACAGAATAAGCTTGCTGGTCCCTGCTTTATACCACAACCAGAGTGTCCGAATGCCGTCTCATCTTGTTCCTAGTCTGCTCAAAACTCTCCCATGATCCCTGCAGTAACCATTGCTGAGTCCCTGCCCACTTGCCATTTCTTCATCTTCATTCTCACTGGAGAACCACAATGCTGTGTGGATATTTACTGTCCCAATACACAAAGAACATGGCCTCTCTCCAGCTCCACAAAGAAAAATGATTATACTAAGCTAATCACAGTGACTGCTTTACCCCTAACTGCTGTGGGAACCAGCATGTGCTGTACCCTAGCCTGGAAATGTTAAGGGATATACTGGCAGCCTCTCAGTCTTCTTCCTATTTAAAAGAATCACATAGCTGAACATCACCGTTTATCAGGGAAACAGATATCAAAACCACAGAGCAATACCACCTCATTACTGTCAGATGGCTACCATCAAAATGGCACCATATAACAAATGTCGGCAAGGAAGTGGAGGAAAGGAAAAACAGAGCCTGCACTGTTTTTGGATTTGTAAATTGTTATATTCACTGGGGGAAACAGTATGGAGATTCCTCAAAATATCAGAAATAGAACTGCCATGAGATCTTGCAATTCTACTTCTGGGTATTTGTCCAACAAAAACCAAAACAGTAATTTGAAAAGACATCTGCACCTCTATGTTCACTGCAGCAGTATATATAATAGCCAGGATATGGAAGCAACATAGGCGTCCTTCGATAGATGAATGCATAAAGAGGATTTGATATGTGTGTGAGGTGTGTGTGTGTGTGTGTGTGTGTGTGTGTGTGTATACAGTAATACTATAACTGATATTGGAATAATTAACTCATCCTTAATATAACTGATATAATAATAACTCATCCATAAAAGATGAAATCTTGCCCTTTGTAACAATGTGGAAGTTCCTAGAGGTATTATGTTAAGTGAAAGAAGACAGAAAAAGACAAATACCTTATGATCTCATTTATATGTGGAACCTAGAAAAGCAAAACAAACAAAACAGAAACAGACCCATAGCTACAAAAAAGCAACCTGATTGTTCCCAGATGAAAGGGAGTTGAAGAGATGAACGAAAAAGAAAGTGAATGAGAAGTACAAACTTCCAGTGATGAAATATCTAAGCCACAGGGATGTAGTTAACAGCACAGGGAAAATATCAATAATATTACAGTCACTTTGAAGGGTGATAGATGCTTACTAGACATATTGTGGTGATAACCTCGCAAGGTATATCAATGTCAAATCACTATGTTGTACACCTGAACTGATATAATGTGGTATGCCAACTATATAACACAGAAATGCAGTCCTTCAGCCTTTGGATATTGTCCTGTGAGAATATGATGCTTGGAGCCGTTGCTAATTAACCAGCCAGCAAATGAGACTTAAACAAAACACTGACAACCTCACAACTGAAACAGGGACAACAACAGGCAACTCATGGCATCACAGAACCATCAAAACCATCCTGGTGCCTCCTGTTGTAACCACTGTTAATTACGTCACCTATTACCTGCAGCTAAACTATTCTAACTGATATATTTCCCAAGGCCTACAGGATAAGAGCAACTCCCTTCTCTAGAACTAAAGACTTTCCTAAGCTCGCCTTACCTAGGTGTTCACCACCTTCTCAACCATTCCCACAGCACGCTTTTTATACCATCAAAACTGAACTGCTTGTAAATCCTGCGAAGTTCACTGTGTATCTTAGCCTATGTCTGCAGTTCCTTCTGCCAAACCTGTAATCTTGATTATTGTTTCCCCTGCCCAACACGGTCCTGCCTCTTTATCTGGCCAACTCACACTCACACTGCATACTTCCCTTAAATCCTACCAAGGTTTTTACAACCGAAATCATCATCATGGACATAAAGTGTCTGGCCCACGAGATCTGACAATTAGGTTCACGAAGTCATCCTAGAAAAAGTGCTGCATACCTCATTGCTGAATGTCACTATGGTCACATTCTAAGTACTCCCCTTGGGAAGCTGTGCACCGATGCCAGTGCCTAGTCCACCCTTCAAAGCAATTTTGGAACTCTTTTTCTGGAATGGCCATCAGAGCTGTTGTTGTATTACTCTTGATGTCCCGAATGTCATCAAAATGTCTTTCTTTCAGTATTTCCTTAATCTTCGGGTAAAGAAAGAAGTCATTGGGGACCAGATCAGGTGAGTAGGGTGAGTATATCAATACAGTTATTTGTTTACTGGCTAAACACTCCCTCACAGACAGCGCCGTGTGAGCTGGTGCATTGTCGTGATGCAACAGCCATGAATAGTGGGCCAAAGGTTGAGGTTGTTTTCTTCTAACATTTTCATGCAGTCTTTTCAGAACTTCCAAAAACTAAACATGCTTAACTGTTTGTCCAGTTGGTAGAAATTTATAATGAATAATCTCTCTGATATCAAAACAGGTTAGCAAAATTGTTTTGATTCTTGATTTGGACTGGAAGAACTTTTTTGGTCATGGAGAATTGGCTGACTTCCATTGTGCACTTTGATGCTTTATTTTAGAATCGTATTGGTATACCCAGGTTTCATCACCAGTGAAAACACGGCTCAAAACATTGTCTTGCCTCTCCAAAAGGTCTTGGCAACCTTTGACTCTCCTTTGCTTTTGTTCATCGGTGAGCCCCTTTGGATCTATTTTTGCACACACCTTTCTCATGCCAAGATTTTCAGTTAAAATTTTCCTAACTGTTTATGTATCGATGTTTACTTGGTCTGCTACGCTTCTCACAGTCAGCCAATGATTTTGACTCACAATTCAATGAATTTTTGCAATGTTTTCCTCAGTTCTGGTCAATTCTGGCCACCATGACGTCTCTTCATCAGTGACACAATCTTTCCCCTCAGAAAAATGTTTAATCCATTTGTTCATGGCCGTTTTCTTCATGACATTATCCCCATGAACCTGGACTAACATGTTCCTGATTTCACTTCCACTCTTGCCAAGTTTAACAAGAAATTTAATGTTTGATCATAGCTCTGATTCAAGCTCAGACAGCCTCGCAATGGCACACAAAAACATGCAACAACAACGAGCAAGACACTGCCACTCAGCAAGACACAGCCACACATCAACACAAACACAACTCTGAGACACTGATATACCAAGGTTATGAAACCTTACCGAGCTGTTTGTACAGTGCTGCCAATGTAAGCGCACGGTGGCAAGTTCTCAAACTTAATTGTCAGATCTGATACTACACACCGAATAACAAACAATAATGATAATTATAAGCTCTCAGTGGGCTCTGGCACCTAGTAAGCACTGTGTAAAGTATAATAAATAATAAAAATGACAATAATAAGAACACGCTCTTGGAGGTAGGGACTGTGGTTTTAAAATGCTTGTCTTCTACAACATCAAAATAACACTTAGTGCCTAAAAGACTCCTGACGGTTACACAGCAAATGGCTGCAGAGGCAAATAAATAAATAAATGAAAAGATCGCCCTTGAAAATTCTGTTTTAAGAAACCATAGAAATAAACCAGGGACAGCTCTAAAGTCTTAGGGGCACATTAAAGATCAAATTCCGTTTCATCTCTGTGTTTCCTATAACTTGCAAAACCACCGACACAAGTGCTTTGATAGAGGTCTACTAAGTTAAAGGGGTCCTCGGGCATTTCAGATTGCACAATGTGCCACATTCAGTGAGCAGAATAGCGTTTTTGTCATTGTGAAACTTTTCTGTACTTTTATTATAATCTTTTGAGTCCTAAGTTAGGCTATGGGAACATTTATTATGATTATCTTTTGACTAATGGCTACAGAGCATATTATTCTAGAGAAATTACACTGTCATGACAACTATCCAACTAACAGAAGAAAACATCTTCTAATGAGGTCAACATGTCTCACTCTGTTTTGACTTATGAGGAAAAAAGGTGATAATAGTGAGACCTTGTTGGCATATCCACATGGAAAATAACCCATGCTTCTCAACAAGGCACAGCTTTACTGACTTGTATCAGTAGATACGTTTTAAAAACAGTCTCACTGCGATTCCTTCACACTGGCTAAGTTTTGCAGCTCTTATTGTTTGCCATTTGTTTGTGGGACTAGGAAGGTATTGTTGAGTTCCTAGTTTTAGTTACATTATGGTGAGACAAACCACAATGTAATAACAAGAATTCAATCACTACATGTAATCCATTTGCTGTAAAATTTAAACAAATATTTATTTTTACAAGTCCAACTTATTGTCCAACTTATAAGGTGATTATAGAAGCAACATACAACATACTAATTTAAAAATCATTTTTCTTATTTACACAAATATCATATGGGATTGTAGGGGTCATGACTAGATAAATGAGTTTCTTTTCTCTCAGATTTTAAATTACCTACAATTAACTTTTATAATAATTCTGAATACCAGACTTTGAAGAAAGACATTAACTAACAAAGAAAAAATATACATGCAATATACACATTTTTTTTAACAGCTCTTTCAATAGCAAAACTTTCTTAGTCTTACTGTATGTCTGGTAGGACCACAAAGAATACTTCACCATTAAGAGTCTTACCTCGACTGTTACTGTCAGAAGACGTTTTACATCTCCTTTCCTTTTTATAATCAGAAATTAGTTGGGCGTTGCTATGTATAAAAGAGGTGAGAATATTACTGTTTTAATACTGACAGGAAAACATTTATCAAAACATGGAATTCTTAGAGTATTTCAGGTAATGTCTGAGCTAATATAAAAACTTGAATTATCCCATACGCTTCAATTTTGTAAGTTCTAAAGACAAACAAATAAAGAAACAAAAACTCATAGACACAGACAACAGTTCAGTAGTTGTCAGAGAGTAAGTGGAAGACGGGATAGTAGAAAAGGGTAAAGGGGGTCAAACATATGGTGACAGAAGGAGAACTGACTCTGGGTGGTCAACACACAATGTGATATATAGACAATATATTAAAGAATTGTACGTTTGAAACCTATGTAATTTTACCCCTATTGTCACCCCTATGTCACCCCTATAAATTTAAGTTAAACCCCTATGTCACCCCTGTAAATTTAAGTTAAAAAAACCCATAGTAAGTTGCACAAAATGTTTCTTAAGCATGTGATTAAAGAAGACAAAAGAGCAAGGTGAACCAGTCATGCTGAGGGCACTACAGTTCAGTCAGTTAATTAGAATTAGCAGGGGCGAGAGCTGAGAACTCAGAAATCCTAGTTCTATAGCCCACAAGATCCGTTTTCGGGGAAGTCACCGCTGTTAGGCTCAGAGCTTTCCTCTACAAACCAAGCATCTCACTGCCTTATTTTACAGGTTGTCAGAGGATCAAATAGGTAATACAGCAAAATGGTAAGGCAATGGAATAAGTATTTTTGAGCTTTAGTTTTTGAAATTATTTTGGAATTCCAAATAAACCTAATGTGTGCTTTTCATAGGTTCTATTTAACATTCAAATGTTGCAGTTTACAGAAAATGTTTTTAATTTTGGTTATCAGCTACTCTCTTTATGGTTTGTAATTCAGTACATCTCAGCTATTATGTAATTTGTAATTAAATGCGTTTAGAAATATGTTACCTGAATAAGTCAGCTAACAAAACTGCCCCCTATTATCGTAGCTAATCACACCAGTGGCAGAAAAGTCACAGAAGTCAAGACCTGGCTTGGACTACTTCCGTCTCATGTCTACCTGCTGAAACTCTGACCTCTCAGATCTTTCTAACCTTCCTAGGCATCCCCAATTGACTTGGAAGATAGAACACATGCACCCTTATGAGGCGTGGAAGGTGTGTGGCCATTCTATCACCAAGTAACCTCCTTTAGATCCAGAGCTTTCTGTTTACTGGCTTCCGTGTCAGGCAAAACTTTAAATATTCTGAAACCTGAGGGAGAGTCAAGTCACTGGCCAGATTTTCATTATTTTGGAAAACAGATCACTGAGCCTCATCTTAACTAAGGAATCACAGGCAAGTTAGTGTCTACTACTCTGGGAAAGGCGCATGGGAACTTCCAGGACCTAAGGAAAGATACTCCATGGGATAGCAAGTGGCCTTGGGGTACAGATCTGGTAACAGGAGAAAGGAAAGTCTGATCTTTTCCTGCAGCATTACTGGCACCTCTCTGACAGCTCAGAAAGTTCCAACTAACATGTGCCGGCAGAAGACACAACAAGACACTCAAAAGGGTAAGTCATCATGGTGTTTGGGCTAAGATGTGGGCCCCGCATAGTTTTTCAGTGTTGGGGAAGGCTGTGTGTGGCTAAAGCTAGAAGTCCAGACTCCCGGGACAGGGAGCTGGTGCTCTGGAATAGGAGCTAAGGATGTAATCGAGCATCTGCACGTCAAGTTAAAAATATCGCCACTTTGAAGTCCAAGTGTGGAAAACCATGGACACAGAGGACTCGGGATCAGCAAGGGAACCTTGGAGCATAGGGAGTCATGACGACAGGACCGTTTCTATAGCAACCGTGCAGCAACACAATCGATGGAAACCAATGAATGACCAGAATGACCTTCCTTCCCTCTCCATCTAACTTGTGAAAGAGGATGGTCCCCCTTGGACTTAGGGAACACTCTGGCTTCTTGAAAAATTCAAGAGGGGAGCATAGCCATTAGCCTCCAGAAAATAGAGAATTTCCTGCTAAACTGTACATTTTACACCCCCAAATAACTAGTTGGAAAAGTCAGAGAAGAGACATTATTGGTACCTGACACACAGGGGTTATGCTTGGAATGAAACGGAGAACGTGGGGATCCCTAAAGATAAAGGTCTTCAAAGTTCTGGGATAAGGAATCTGTCCCTTTGCTACATCTCACACGTCTGACTGTTTGTTTGTTTTCTGGCTGAGGATGTCTACTAACTCACTGACATTCCCCCCCTGCCTGACCTCAGTTAGGACGCCTCACCTGTTCCCTAAGCTGTTCCCTAAGAAGTAACAGTGAAAGTGTCTGGAAGCCCAGTTTGTTGATAACTAGCATTTCAATGTACACACTTACTCCGTCAAACCCTTAGATAAAGCATATTCTTCAGCGGTCCATCCAATGTCATCTTGAGCAAAGACATCTGCACCTGCCTGAAGCAGAAGCCGGACTGTATTTGAGGACTTATTCTTTGCAGCAAGCATGAGGACTGTTCTGAAATAACGGAGAGACAACTTCACCCTTAGGAACTTAAATTACGTAAACAGCAACATTGAGAGACTTTACCAAGTTCAATATATTGCTTATCTGTAAAGAATTGACCATTTACATGCTTAAGTGTTCATCTTTGTAAATTATGTCCAAGGCTAAAATGAAGGGACATAAAAACAAAAAAAAAAGCCTCTTGCCCCACTGGGTATTACCTAGAAGGTGCTAATTTAAAGTTCTCTAATAGCCAAGTAACTCTGCTGAGGTCACTTATCTGAAGTAGGTGAAGATTTCAATGAAGAATTTCCCGTTTCTTCCTTAGTCTTATATATGGTGCATCCAAAATCAGCTAGAAGTCAAGTAAGTTAAAGCTACTTGGCAGGCTCAAAACAATAATATTAGTACTAATTCTAGTAAACATTGTCATCGTTGAGTTAACGGTGCTCATAAGCATGTGCTGGGCACTGAATCACATGCCAGGTCATGACACACGACCATACTTGAAGGAGATATTATTTCCCTCGTTTCCACATCGGGAAACATGTTTGGTGATGACAGTAATGTTCCCATGGTCACACACGTGACACATAGGAAAGCTGAGCATTGAAGCCAGTCCTGACTGAACTGAAAGCCCATCTCTTTTTTAATCACCCATCCATGACTTGTTTCATTAAAGAAGTTTATTCAGTTAATGTTGTCTTTCTCCCTTCTACCCATACCAATTAAAAATTATTTAAAAAAACCATCAAAATAGACTAGAAACGAAAAAGGATAAAAACTGAGGAATATCTGGTAGTAGTAATTCACAGTCACTTAGGGCAAACCCTATAACATCAGTATTCCTTGAAGAAAACAAATTAAAGCAGAGTCATCCAAACAACAAAATCAACTCCTATTTACGTTTAACGTGCATCTTTTAAGGAAACCTGAATACACAGTAGAGGTTAAAAAAAACTGTCAGAGAGACTAAATCCAATATTGTATCATAAACTAAGTTAGAGTCCATACTATACAAAACTAGTAAAGTTACTGTGAAAACCCTTTAGCTAATATAATACCATGTGACCAAAAACTGCAATGACAAATGACATCAGTCGATATCATAAATGAATATGAATCCTGCAGGATACGGTTCTTCCTGTTCACCAGGCAGAATAATTGCTTTTCTACCTAACTGACGATGTGCCGATATTTTTCACTTTGTAATTATAGGTTAATCCTCTTCTTATTTATTTAATCTTTCTGACTTGAGTAACTGTTACCGCTCTAAAACAGTTCTAAGTTAAAAAAAAAAAGAACAAACAAATGTACCTTTTCCACTTATCAACTGCATGTATGTTTGCATGTCTCTCGAGTAAAAATTCCACCATTTTCCAGCGGTCCTTATACGCAGCAAATAAAAGTGGTGTAAAATCAAACTGTAAAACAGAGAAAACAATTTATAGCTTAAAAAGCTAGATAGTTCTAAATTGAATTTGAAAACTCATAAAAGATCCTCTAAACTTGAACATACACTAGAGAAAGTAAATAAAAAGTAGCCCTCTGTGTTGTCGTCTGCTGCTCCTTCCCTTTAAAATATCCTCCTCCTTCCTCTCCAACCGATGGACTTCCACCTCATTCTCCAGAACTCCCTTCAAACACTGACGGTCCTGGTGCCAAGAACGTTGCTCCCATCACAATCTCTATCGCACTATACTGCAGTTATTTTATCGTTCCCCACCTGAACCCAGAGCTTTCTGAGGGCAGGGGCTATTCTTCATCCCTGTATCTCCAAGTTCGAAAACATAAATGTAAATGCTTTAAGTCGTTTTATTGAATTGATAACCTAAATAATTATTTCTGGGGTAGAGTTTGTTACATTATATTTCAAAGAATATGTACTTTAGCAGAAATTAATTACTGTGCCCCACTAGGAATATTCCAGAAAAATCACCGGTATTTGAGAAATATAAAACTGTGCTTTATATGGCTATTACTAAAGAAGTGTTTCAGGTCGCTTAATCCCGATTTGACAATACTTTTCTGTGGCAAACATGAACATTTGAAGTATCATAGAATTTCAGGGATACAGTTTGGAGAGCTTTCCAACAGAAGTGAAGGTTTTCTGCAGTTTATACAAACTTGCTTGCTTCTCTTCTATCCATGTTCTCAGGATCCCAGATGTCAACTTCAGGCTCTCCTACTCCAAAAGGGTCACTAAGGAAATGGACTCTAAATTAAAAAGAGTTAGGCTTCAAATGACCTTTGATTGCTTATCACTAAATGGTTCATGGGTTTTCTCCCATTATAAGACGATGGGATTTTATCTTGGCTGTTGGTAAGCTCAATGTGAAATTTTATTCTCAGTTACAAGTATAATCTTGGGACCTCAATGCCTATCTACTTTTTGAAAAAATCTGTTTTTTATTCTGGTTCTATTTTAATTGCTACTTAAAATTATTTTATAGCTCAGGCAAAATATAACTCCGAAATAAAACATCATGGCTTATCAGTTAACGTTTTAATACTGATCTATATGGTTGATTTTTAGCATCATGAAAGTGACTAAATCACTTGCATTTTTAAGGAACCACGTTGAGGAGGATGATAGGATACTGCCTGGAATATGCATAACATCTACAACTATAACCATCATTGACCTCATAAGACTTAAAGACATTTCAATGGGTATGATTCTTTATAGGACGTATAATGATAAAGGAAGTTTTTTGTTTTTTGTTTTTTGTTTTTTTAAAAGAAAAACAACTTAGGAATTCTAGCTTGAAAAACTCACTCTCATTCTAAGGTGATTAATACAGAATACGTATAATAAATCAATATAGACTGTCTTGAAAATCTTGAAGTGTTTATCAAAATATTCTATAAAACAGGAAAAAACCTCAACCCTAACCCTAACCCTAAACCCTAACCCTAACCCTAACCCTAACCCTATCCCTAACCTTAACCTAACCCTAACCCTAACACCAACCCTAACCCTAACCCTAACCCTAACCCTAATTCTAACCCTAACCCTAACCCTAACCCTAAACCTAACACCAACCCTAACCCTAACCCTAACACCAACCTCAACCCTAACCCTAACCTTAACCCTAACCCTAACCCTAACTCTAACACCAACCTCAACCCTAACCCTAACCCTAACCCCTAAACCTAACCCTAACCCTAACCCTAACCCTAACCCTAACCCTAACCCTAACCTAACCCTAACCCTAACACCAACCCTAACCCTAACCCTAACCCTAACCCTAACCCTAACCCTAACCCTAATTCTAAACCTAACCCTAATCATAACCCTAACCCTAACCCTAATCCTAACACAAACCCTAACCCTAACCCTAACACTAACCCTAACCTAACCCCTAACCCTAACACTAACCCAAACCCTAACCCTAAACCTAAAACCAACCCTAACCTTAACCCTAACCCTAACACCAACCCTAACCCTAACCCTAAGCCTAACCCCTAACCCTAACCTTAATCCTAACCCTAACCTTCACACCAACCTCAACCCTAACCCTAAACCTAACACCTAACCTTAACCCTAACCCTAACCCTAACCCTAACCCTAACCTAACCCTAACCGTAACACCAACCCTAACTCTAACCGTAACACTAACCCTAACCTAACCCCTAACCCTAACCCTAAAACTAATCCTAACCCAAACCTTCACACCAACCTCAACCCTAACCCTAAACCTAACCCCTAACCCTAACCCTAACCTAACCCTAACCCTAACACCAACCCTAACCCTAACCATAACAGTAACCCTAACCTAACCCCTAACCCTAACACTAATCCAAACCCTAACCCTAAACCTAACACCAACCCTAACCTTAACCCTAACCCTAACACCAACCCTAACCCTAACCCTAAGCCTAACCCCTAACCCTAACCCTAACCGTAACCCTAACCTTCACACCAACCTCAACCCTAACCCTAAACCTAACCCCTAACCCTAACCCTAACCCTAACCCTAACCCTAATCCTAAACCTAAACCTAACACAAACCCTAACCCTAACCCTAACCCTAACCCTAACCCTAACCCAAATAAGGGCAAGGTGTACTGGTCAGCGACGAGCAAGTTCTAGGCTTCGGACTAGAAGGAGCCATGCGCGTTGGTCTAGAGCCCGAGCTAGGGCTAGTGGGATTAGTAGGCGTAGCGCTGGGGTAGGCATAGGGCAAGGGCTGGGTGTCTAGGTAAACCTCGGAGTAGGCCTAGGGCCAGGAGTGGGAGCTGTGGCTAGGGGTAGGGATGGGGATGGGCCTATGGGTAGGGGGAGCTGTAGGGCCAGGGGTAGGTGTAGGACCAGAGGTAGTGTTAGGCGTAAGCCTAGGGCGAGGCGTAGTGCTCGGGGTAGGGTTAGGTGAAGGGCTAGTGGTTAGCAGAGGCCCACGGGCAGTGTTAGTGTTAAGGCTCATGTTAGGCCTAGGACTAGTGGTTGTTATAGGGGATGGCCGAGGGCTAGGGGTAGGTGTCACGGGAGGGCT